>NW_028145575.1:832500-837500 GCF_977016875.1 Pavona decussata
CAGAGTAAACTTTAAATCCAATCTTGAACTCAGAAAATGCTTTAATTTTTAATTGTGTGTGTGTGCCTTTGTTTTGATGTCATTGCCTTTTTTGGTTTTGGTTTTTTTTTTTTTCAAGTCCCAAGGGAACCACTCATGACCTGCTGAATACATTATCCAGTTATCAGCCCTGAGATAACTTCCTTAAGGGTGCCCTAAGCTAACCGGCCATTTACACAAAGGGAATTAATATATATATACCACATTTAGCTGGGTCGCTAATGTGGTATAGTAGCAATCATTTTTGTAACAAAATATCCATGCCGTCCTGGTTCCATGTCAGACCAGCAGAGGTATTTCTTTAGAACCTTTATTGGTACTGCAACATTTTTTAATACACCATTTGTGGTGTAAACAGTCCTTAAGTCACTGGATGGGTTTATCAAGCCCTGTCTTGAATGGGTTTAGGAGTGAGCCAATGGTTGACTTCAAACTGTAGCTTAACCAAGTTAAAACAAATATATGTCTACAGTGTATCTGATATTTACCAGTAACTACAAAAAACATGTAAATATAATGTATGGGGAAAAGTAGTATCTACACTTGCTATGGATTGACTGCCCTTTGAGATAAGGGTTTAAAACAGAACAATAACCTTTGTGCATGATTAATGGCATATGTCTGATTCAACCTGAGGTCTGTAAAACATTGCATTTAGCTAGAGTAACATGTATATATTTTTGGATATCATGGCACTTCAGTAGTTATTCTCCAAAAAAGAAAAAAGAATATATATAAAATGAAAAGAATAATAAACATTATAATAGAACTGTTTCCTAATCCCGGTCATCTTATGTTTGGGTCCCGGTCATCTTATGTTTGACCCAGACTAAAAAGTTATAAAGGTTATTATAAATTAGAGACACCAAAAAGTGACAAGAAAAAATCCTCCAAATAATTTGTCCAAGACTGGAACTTACAGATAAAATACTGACTCAAAACTGAAGACTTGTAAAAGTAAAAATATAAAAAAAAGTACGTCTTGATTTGAATATGGAGCCCGTTAAATATAAAGTTATGGGTAAAAAAAAAAAACTAAACAAAGACGGACGATGACAGGGCATAAGTATTATATTACCGAAGAGATCATGAAAGAATGTGGCACAAATTACTTACAAATTAATAAGATTTTGTTTCAAAGTTTGCTGATAAAAGAAGTCAAAGAAACATAGCCACGCTTGCAATGATAAGATCAGAGTTTACCAAAACAACAGAGCTTGCAATATATCAGCATGCAAAACAAACTTTATTTACAATCTTCATTAAGTCGTTAATCAGACCAAAAGGAGTATAAATATGCAACAGACGACCAAATCGCAGCTCAGAAGCGCTATAATTTTGCCACTAGTCAGTCAGAAGCGAAACAACTACAGGCTTGTCGCTCGATAGAAACGATCGCGTGACCAAGGTATTGCGGGAGCGTTCGACGCATTGGAAATCGACAAAAGTCAACTAAACATCGAGCGATGGAGCCTTACATCTTAAGTAAACAAATCGTCCGGACTTGGTGTGAGGTTCGAAATAACTTGACGCTACGTTACCGAACACCACGTCCAGCCTTACGTACTTTCCTTCACCCGACTTATCTGAGAATGGTTACGATGAAAACAAAACAGAACAAATCATGTAATTAAACCGATGACCTTAAATAAGCATTGTTAGCGTGGATCCATGATAAATTCCATTGGCTCCAAATAAAAAGTGTTGGAGGTGCAAATGCATGACTGGTTCACCGCCAACAAGTCGTGAAACAATAGCGCTTCTTGCGAAGCCGTGAAGCGTAAAGCAGATTGCACAAGAGGGTGTACTTACCCGGGTTGGCGAGCTTTGAGGAGTGAAGGCCATACAACATGCCTCTGTGAAAAGAAAAGAATATCGTAGAATGAGAAATAGTGCTTCTAAAATATGACTTGTGATCGAGGAGGGGACCTGGTACATTGTGTACCCGGAGCCTTTCAAATGCAAATTTCGACCTTTCCGAGGAAAAACATGGCTTTGAAGTAGTGATTTTCTCCCGTCTGAGACGGGAAAATGATTATTTCAAGCCAAAACAAAACGAGTAAAATTAATAAATACCAACCAGACATATACACCGGAAGAATTTTAATCCTTGGAGCTATTTTCCTGTTTTCCTTGAAGCTATTTTCGCTCCGATGACTTTGTTTATTTCCAATATGACTGGTCGATACATTTCACCACTGAGCTATTTTGATATTTTGACTGCAAATTATATTAAAGTCAGCTTATTTTCAGAGATAAATCACTGAGGATGTATACGTAATTTATTTCCCGAACGCAAGTTTAAATATTCCATGAGGCCGCATGACTGAGATTCAACTCACCTCCTACGAAGGGATCAATTAACCAAAATTATTCATAGATTTCCTTGGTCATTTTGATAACTCAAAATTCGTTATTCTTGCTTCAGTGTCAATTATTCTTTTACCGTTAGAACAGTTGTAAAGGTACACTTAAACGTTTATTTAAAAACAACAAATATTGCGATTAAATGTGAGCTTAATGTAGTCAACCTTGCATTTAATGAATTTGGCGTGAAAATCTCGACAAATCATAAAAACCTTTGAAATGCGAATGACTTGACACTGGCTTTAAACAGCCTTTACCGCCGCTAACATCGATTACAACTACATAATCGAGTACTTTGTTTGATCAAATTGACTGTTTATGGATTTTTTGAGGGAACCAATTTGGCTCAAATGTAATGCATGTTCAAGATTAGCGTATTTGGATCGTTAAGTGACTTCAATTGAACTCACCGCAGGGATATCGGGGCAGAGGAAACGAAGTTCGGTTTTTCATTTTCCATGATATGCAAGAGAACAGAACATTAAGCAGTTGAACCACGAAAATTCGTTGAAAATACAAGTTCTTTATTCTGCCAACACTTCATCACCGAGTTAATTGATAATTGATATCCCACAACCTACATAAAAGATGCATCGTTCTTATCCAAATCTGGCTTCGATCGACGTACACTTTGTAATTTGGCATCAAAGAATAAAGAGCACTCCTGGAAACCTCGGGAGCCAAGAGAAGCTAATCAGTAAAAGCATTACGTACCTGAAGTGTTGCCGCTGCCTTTGGTCTTCGTAGACTTCATTTCAAATGTGTTGAAACAATTTCCCTCAAGAAGAGACTGAAGAGAGTGTACGTTTACAAACCCGTAAAATTAAAACCTAGAGATGTTGAGGCAACTAATCCGCTAGCAAAACCACGAAAATCTTTTGTACAGTAACAGACATGATGCGTGTTGAGCTGTTAAGGTCGAAACTAAGAGCACACAATAACGCCTAGTTGTCGAGAAGTCACATCGAACGGCACCCATCGTTGCCTAGTACCATCACTTCATTTCGCACTCGCCGCCATTTTCATTTCGGCCTCCGTCCGGTAATTTTCTCATTTAGGAACTGTTTCTTTGCATTCCGACAGAAATGAAACTCTCATCAAGTGGACAAACGTCTATTGAGTTATGAAAGGTTTTCTCTCATGTAGAAATGCACAAATCTTCAAGTTTGAACCAACGGATCCTAGACAGACTTCACATTGGAATCCAAACGCAAGGACCTCCACACAACACGCCGGTGACGTCACAAGGTCATGATTTCCCTTCCCCTCCCCTCTGTTAAATGAGAGCATAAACTGTGGTTTTGCTACAGTGGAATTTCGCGAATATTTATTTTTAACCTTCTAACTTGAAATACGCGATAATTCTTTTTTTCAAAAAGAGCGAAAATGAAGAATAATTCACGTCATGAACTTTTTAATCAGGAAAATTTAACTCGTTTAGAATTCAAGATCCACGCTCGTAGACACTTGCAACAATTGACATAATGAATTGAGCGACTCGATTGAGACGAGTTGGTGTACTTTTAGTTTTGACTGAATATAAAATTGAATGCAGACCGCCCACCAATTTCTTTTTCATTTAAATAGGAGAGGTGAACTAGAAAATATTTTTTGAAAAAGATGGAATTGTATGCTGTCGGCTTCGCGTATGCCGTATCTTAATTAAGACCGGTGGATATTCAAAAGTTTTAGTGCATTTCATTTTGGGGCAAAAACCGCAGAACCTTCTAGATTTCCTTCGTTTCAAGCAAAATCCCCGTTTCAGGAAGTATCCTTGAAGTGTTTGCGGTATTATCCTTGATTTGAAAGTAAACAGAACAATTCATAAGAAAGACACAAAGAAGTGCGTGCTAAACGTACTCAAAAAAATATTCCAAGTAGATACGGGGACAGAAAACATAACTTTTCAGATTCACTTAGAGTTTAGTCAGCACTCCAATGCGTTGTAAAACTTAACACGTTATCGCTAAATAAAGTCATTCACGCGTATGCCGATTAACCTTTCGTATTAATCATGAACGGACAAGAACGTGCAACATGTAATGAGCCTAAAAAATATGGTTTTACTCCCAAATTTTTTTGTCCCTTCTGCGGTTTCCGATCTTCAGAAGCCTTTATTTCCAGCTCTTCGCAATAAAATTCTTCTCAGTCTGCGAACTGTCCAAGGCAATGGCATTCGGCTCCGCTCTGTAACAGTTTGTTTCACAGCAAAACGCGTGATTGATCGTTGAACGCGAGTAATGAAGTATGACCAAACTTCTTTGAACAAACAGCTCTGGGCACCTGTTAGTTTTTCAGTTTTATTTTCATCTTTTGCGCTTGGATTTAAGAAAATATTAAAGCAGTAAATGCGGAACAACTTATGCCTAGTCTTACCTCATTTTACTATTTCTGACTTGGTGGGGATATGTGCTTCTTTCAGTTTCCATGTCATCAGAGGGGGTGGGGTGGGGTTGCTGGAAGAAGGAGCTCAGTTTTATCTAGAGTGGGCATTCTACAAAGGAAATACGCGGGGTATAAAACAAACGCAACAAATAGAGGAGTAACAGCGTTTCAATCCCTCTGAACTCGCCCCACGGAAAAAAAAAAAACAG
>NW_028145575.1:842500-1005000 GCF_977016875.1 Pavona decussata
ATAACCAGATACAGCTTCCCCGAACCAGCTGCCACTGATAATTGGCCCACTATTTCCACCAAGAGGATATACCGTCTTCTCGCTTAAGCAAAATGACAAAAGCAGAATAGCCGCTCTCAACGACTAAATGTATGGCCTTTCTATCCTGTCTATAATGATCAGACGGCGATTAGCACAGACCCTCTAAAAATTTCTGAAATCATCTGCTTCAATGGTAAACTACACATATCGAAACGCAACATTTTGAAAATCGACACAGTTAATTGTCCCCAACTCCGTTACCTTGATTATGAGCCTAGCCCTCTTTCTACGATACACCTATCTAGTGTATTAGAGTACTCTCCATCTGCCACAACTGCATGGCCGGCCGGATAGGGCAGTCTGTAAATCGAATGCGACATTTTGAAGGGACGGTGCCGCAAAATCTTGAAAAATAGTCACTCCAAAAATTGTACGTGCTATTTTGAAGAAATTCGAAGGACTAGGATAAAACTTGTCCTTCAAATTGGTGCACGCCGTTTACGAACCGACCGGTCTGTTCGGCCACACGGTACTGGAAATTTGAAAGCTCCCTTAGTGAACGCGTTGTTGTATTTTTATCAATGCTAAGTTTTAGTCTTGATTTGTTTGTGTTATTACTTTTTTCTTGTTGTTGACTGAGTGCTAATTTTTGTTCTGTGCTATGTGTTTTAATAAAGAATTACTAAAAACACCATACACGATGTTTCCAAACCCATTTTACTTACTTACTGTCACGACAGACGCCACCGATTGCGAAGCTGTTTCTGCAGAGAGAACATCTCACACGGATAGCTCTAGTCCTCCCCGACGTCACTGCAAATAAAATTAACTTTATTCAAGTGACGAAGTATTTAACACTGTAGCACTAATTGAGGACACTATAAATCAGTGATAATAAATTTACAAACTGAACATACCATTTCAGTGTTAACAACCCCAACTGGTGGGAGGCTATTTACAAAGCGCGGACATTGGATTTGAAAACGGAGCTACCGTGAAACAAATCCAAGTGGTCAGAGCGGGACTTGAACCCGTTACCTCCAGATAACAAGCGCCCTAACCACTAGACCACGCCTTCCTCCTTCTTCAACAATCAACTGAGCCAAGATAAAGTCGGTTAAGGATGATCATTCTGGAGTGTGTAGTCCTGAGAAGGGACATTGACTGATGCCCACAACTTGAGTGGAAGTCATTATAAAAATCAAGTGAATTGTAATTCGGTCAAGTCTTTTGTTATTAACCTGACTGGCAAACGAAGTCGCTGTTACTCGTCGCCTCTCAGCTAAGCTGTGATGATTTTGACTATGAAGACTATAAGAAGTTATTGTTGTTCTTCGGTCCATCTTTTGTTAGTTAGATGTCAGTGGGGAATGCCGCAAAGACATTTGACAAACTTGTTGGGAAATTATAAGACCGTGATTCTTTGATAGCTGCTTCGTCCCCAGCCCCTATTCATTTTGGGGACGCAAAACTGAGGCACTTGGATTAACGGAAGGGAGCGCATAGCTCGATGTACGTAAAGCACGCTCTATAAGATGAGATGGCGTGTTATGATGGGCAAAACAAGCACGAGCGAGTAAACTGGGGAGGGGCAGGGGACAAAGGCTTTCCTCCTCCAACTTTTCCCAGTTTTGCCTTTACGAAGCTTGTTTTGAACCTTAAGTTTCATTGTTCGCATGATTTGTTCACTTTCTCGACTATCAATTCAAGGAACGGACCGCTACCAACGCTGGTAACTGTTGGTTAGAAATAAATCAATTTATATTCTAGTCAATGTTATCGATAACTTGTTGTGTTTGCAAACTCACATTTCATGTGGGCCTTCTCGGAAAACAAGATTATGAATCTGTTTTCATAAAAACTGGATTTCCGCAATAACTTCATACTTACGGTGGCTTGTCGTTTGAATAGAGAAAGTCGTCAAACAACACGAGTTTTCAAACTTGTTTAGTTTAGCGGCTAATCATTTGTGTCTCTGTGAAATTATTTATGATAACCGTATTTGGAGTTTACTAAACATGTTAATTCGACGTTGACTACATCAATTACGCTGTTAACTCAAAACGACGACAAGGAGGCGATGAGCCAAGCAGTACTCAATTCATGATCCTTCACTGTCTAAATTTACTCTCCCAGCAAAAAATGAACTAGCTGATTTCTCTAGTGGCCAATGAATAAGGGATGATTATTCGGTTGGGGGGCGTTCATTGATGCAACTTATCCAAAGAAGCGAACTTAAGTTCTACCGACGTCTCCTAAATAATTAATTTGGTCATTTTTTTTTTCTTTAGGTTAGAATCACGAAACACTTGCAAAGACGTTTCAGAGGGATATCCTAAAAAACCATTCGACTCCGCTCAATATTTCTCAGAAAATATATTTGGTAAGTGAATTAATGTTTCTACTATTTTGTAAACTGTATTAGCTGTTCGTAAGTCATGAGACTTTGGTACCATTGTGATGTCCTATCTAGCTGACAAAACTCAGATTATCAGACAACACCTTATATTTAATTGGACAGAAAAGTTTCTCCAATTTAAGAAACTTCTAAGCAAAGGAGTATAAGGTCAAATTGGTACGGCCTTGGTACCCTCAAAATCCTCATATATTCTTTATACAAGGCAAAGGGAAAAAAACCTGAACGAAAAAGAAAAAGGACCGAGGCCCGTTTGTCGGAAGTCCCGATTTTGAATGCTCAATTTTATTTAAATATCTTTAACATTTTAGGTCACCTATTGACAAATTTGTACTAAACATTCGCAGGCAACCGACTGGGCTCTACCAACTGAACTATCCAGTCATTTTCATTTTGTGGGTTCGTAATATATGGAAGCGTTAGTCGAACCATTTCCGCGGAGTGTAAGACTGAGGAAGATGGATGTTTCTATGGATGGAGGACGATGGATATTTCCGACTATTCCAGGCTCAAAACATGAGCGAGTGAAGCAACAGTTTTCCTGTTCAATACTGGGAGACATATTTTGCACGTACCTAGGTCCAAGTGGTCGATACCTACATGAAACTGGTGATGGAATTCAAAGACAAGAAAGTTAAAATTCAAATGGCTTACTGACAAGGAAGCATGATGGACAAAATGATCCGAGCAGCGACTACTGGCGGACTACTGTCATGGGACACAGGACAGCAACAAAGTGATGGAATTCGAAAAATAAAAATATTGATTGAATTGGCGAAGAAGTTGGATAGACTGGAGTTGGAAAAGAGATCAGTATACCACAGTGCAGGCAGGTTCCATGGCATAAATCTCTCAAAAAAAGGTTCATCTACATTTTTACATCACGCCCAGAAACTGAGCCCAAGCACATTGAAGGGCGACAAGCAAACTCTTCGGCTCAGTAGAAGTTGAAGCCAGTCTAGCAACGAACCGGAGCAAGATGAGGTGTGCACAGAAATGTTGATAACGGTCAATGTCAGGAAAAAATTGCCAGATTGCTAGACTTCTATTAAAGATGTCACGGACACCATCTGAAAAGTTTAAAAACCGAGCGGTCTTCTGTACTGGGACGAATGAAAAACGGATTGGAGATATTCATATCACTGCCTGTGAGAGGCAACCTGCATGTGAGCTGGAATTGGACGGAGAAATCAACACGAGTGGATGATTGGCTTTTCCTTTGATGTCGTGGGTATTATGGCCCTGTATCAGGCGTCATGGTTACGCAGAGAAGACTGATTCATCTCATTTGCAAGCCAGACTGGCTTGAATCTGATAACATTTGATCGTTTGAAAAGATAAGGCTGATAAAGGACAAAGACTGTAAACAACCTGAACAGCCATTGGCCGACATCATCGATAGCAAGCAAATGGCGTGAATAAAAGAGTTACCCGCCAGACGATGATGGTTTGAAGCATCCGCAGCTTACATAGCGTTCTCTCCTCAGTTACCCGCCAATTCGCCTCTCAAGTCACAAACGATTAGGTACGTCCTTGGTAGTTAAATTGTCGTGTTTTTTTTTTCATTAGCGTTTGTTGTTTGTTTTGTTCTGTCTTGTCGGCATGAAATCACTGACCTCTTCTCTATTCCCTCGCGCTTCGCTGCCTGTTTTTATGGCTCCGCCGCCCAAACGCAACTTCCCCTTTAATTCGCCCAACATCCTGCAAGCTACGCAAGCTATGCGTACAATTTTTAATTATTAAGCGTCTTTACTTATTTCAATCGAGATTAAATGTTTTTCAGCCAACCAGGGTAGGATGTCCTTGCAAGCTCTATTATTTGGCCTGGTGTCTTTCTCTTTTTTATTCCTCTTGTAAAAATGTCTTCTCTCCTTGAACCGTTAGGGAAATGTGTATGTTCCATTGAATCAGACTACACGGGTAAAAGAAACTACATATGTCGCTTAATGTAGACAGGGCTGAAAGCTACACTGTCACGAAGCTTTTGACGCATTTTGGTCAAACTACTCTTGAAAAATGTCTCACTTAGAACTTTTTTCTTTCCCAAGAAATTGCTCTCAAAGGGAAGTATCACGAAAATTTGATGTCATTTCAAAACCGAAAAATGTTTGTCTGACAACAGAAACAAAAACGTAATTGCCTAGTTTTGTTATAAATTGTCACCCCAGGCCAGAGACAGAGTAGGTAGGAATGGATTGAAACTTAAAAAATGTTAGGCTAATGTTTTTCAAGTTTTGGAGTTTTTGTTTCCAAAATGCGCTAGAACAGGGTACGAGTTGTTTCTGTCAAGAATTGAGATGATTTCTCTCCTCTCGTTGTTCTAGAATTATTTTGCAGCAAAATGAAGGTCTTATTTCACCATTTTTAACAGAAGAGGTAAAAAAAAACTTCATAATACTTCCCCTTTAAGCACCGGAAGGAAAATATCAAGTGATTCCTCCGATTCCACAGTTAAATTAATTTTAGCGATTTCTCCAAAATACACAGGAAGAACTTGAGAAAAATGGCCATTCGCATGCAGCCAAATATATTTAATAATAATTTCTGCGCGCTAGTCAGGCTAGTAGGGTCTCTGCTAACAACACTGAACCATCAAATTAACGTTTCCATCGATACAAAAATGTTTTTTGGCCATTCGAACTGACACTAAATTAAAAATGGGTAACATTACACTTTTGACAGTTCGAGCGGAAGAAGAAGAGGAATTGTGCTGTTTAACCACGCCTTGACATTAATATTGAGAAAATGGCTCAAGACAACCACGGTAGACGTTATTTATTTACTTATTTATTTAGTGCAATTTAATGGCAAAGTAAAAATAAATGAGAAAATGAGGAAGCCACAAGGATAATCTGTAAAAGGGTCAAGATCTCGGCCATCCAAGGCAGATCACCTGTTATGTAAATTTAAGCTTAGCATATGTACAAACAATATTAAGATATCTACAAGAAAGAAAGATACAAAAACTAGCTAGAGGAACACATAGCAATAAAACGTTGCTGACCACAGACCTATAACTACGAACACCTGATGCTGAATGGACCTCTAAAGGTCTAAAGAATAGCGCATATCATTAACTATGTTGAAATAGCTACATTTGAATACACATTTGTCCTGGCAAAGTTCTCCTTAATCTTGTTAAGAGCGTAACCATCTCCCTTTTACCCCTTAAATAGGAACGATTGTTCTCAGAATAGAAACAAACATACTTATTCACATCAATGTTAATATAGTCGTTCAATGTTTTATAAAAAAAAGTTTCATCAAATAAAAAGACGTCTTTTCTCAAGGGATGTATCAGTTTAGCAGAGTGTGTAGTTCACCGGGTACGAAAATTGCTTTCGCAAATATTTTTGCGCTGAACGAATCTTATCAAAACAAGCTGTATTCTTTAATTTAGGAAGATATCGAACGCATAACTTAAGCTAAGAGTTACGCTAACGAGGACATTGTGTTGAACGGTGCATATTTAGCGCTTTTGACAAAAGCGGCGGCAGACCTGTCCGTGAGAAATAGACACCTGCGATTTAATAGATGTCATTGAACAAATTTGTTACCTCTTGGCTTTTTAAAAAAAACTCTGATTTCTAAGGTTTTATATGGTGCAGTTTATCAATGAAAATTCAGTGCAGACCACGTTACTCGCTTGTTTTGAATCTTCCAGAGTTTCGCGTCCTTTTCAGATCAGACTGCGTTTTTTCTAGGGAATTAGCTTGCGAGAACAGACACCTCTTCGGCTTTTGTTTCACTACCAAGAAATCGTCCGGGTTGCATTGTACGAACGTAACAATCGATGAATGTCAAAAACGGATTGATGATGATGATGATGATGATGATGATGATGATAGCTGGTTCCTCGCATGCGAGGATCAGGGGAAGGAAGGAGGAAACCTGCAAGCTCGTTCGTGGCTGCAGAGTCCAATGCCTTGGCGGCTTCGGAGAGAGATTAACCCCAGTGTGAGCAGGGAGGGAATATCCATCACCAAATGGCAGTTCTATGATGAGCTCCTCAACTTTTTCGCAAGCAAGTAAAATTGAACAAACTGCCATCTGTGCGGAAGCAAATGTAGATACCCATCTATTAGGGCCTCCTTTGCCTCTGCCATCATCACACTAAAAACATAGAGAACAATAAGGGTGCAACACATCCTTGCCTAGCACCGTTTGAAATAAGGAAGCCGTACGACAGTGACCGATTGTCCTTTACTTGACACATCTAGCATCTGGCCATTGTGGAGCTGATGGAGGATGACGAGAAAACCTAGAGGGGCATCCTAAACGGGACAATACCTTCCATAGACCCACACGGATAACGGTGTAAAAGAAGATGGAAACGAACAAGACTCTGGGCACGGATCATCTATGATCTCACTGCTGAATTTTGTTTATTCTTTTAGAATTAATCAATTCCTCATCGTCCAGAATGTGGCGATACATCCGGGACGTTTGTGTGTGCTCCACCCGAATTTCAAACGTCATCAGGACAGACAAAAGAGAAAGCGGCCCAACAAACCGGTCTAACAACGCGCACGCCACGCGAGTGTTGGGGCTAACCACTTTGGCTTTTTAATTAGTTAGCATTCGGCTTTTGTAGAGACGACCTCGCATGAAAAGCTTTGCACTTAGTCTCGCTTTCGTAATGAGGTTCAAAGCAACTCGAAAATGGCCTATTTGTATTATTTAGTTATTTATTTATTAAAATATAACGATGATTCTACTCAGGCTTATTGTCCTTGGGATCAAACTCGGCGCGTTTGGTTATCAGCGCCCTCGAAGAATAAAAGATTTACAGATACTGATAGCCAAATACGTGTCTGTTAAAAAAAAAAAAAAAAAAAACAAAAATAGAAATTCAGAAGACACATAACATAAATGTTTACACTGAACAAAATTGCATGAATGACAATGAGACGAAATAACAGATGATCGATAGATAGCCAAGGTACTAATTTAGGCCTCACTTCCCTTTCAGTCGACCGAGAGACGCTTCTAAAGTCAAACGGCTTTCAAGTTCTAAAATTGACAAATTTGTACAAGAGGAGATAACGAAAACCTCTGGGACTCTTTTGGGGAAATGAAAAGAAGGGCTGCCCTAACGATAATCCAGACAAAAGCGATAATTTGGACCTGATAAACAAAATGATATCACAAAACAAATATTTGCTGTAAGTGTAGTTTTTGTTTGAGTTATTTTCCGGGTATTTTTCGTTTACATACCATCATAGTAGATGAGTCAGTTTTTATTTGATATCACGGATCATAGTAAAATATTGGCTGTAAGTCTAGTTTCGTTTCAGTTATTTTCCAAGTATCAGTTTTTGCCACTTTCCCTTTTCGTAACACTACTCGTTGTACATGCCTAATTGGCTACTTTTGGATGTTTGGAATTTCTGAGATGCTCAATCGGCCCCCCAATTTATACAAGATTTTTCAAAAGAATAAGCTACCCGGTTTGCGTCCTTAATTAATTTCAAAATAGTTGAGCGCGGTTTTGTCAACGAAATGTTAAAAAGCGATCATGATTCATTTGACAGCTTCAGGAAGAATTGTATGAATTTGTCTTTTTAATATACTTGGACAGTCCTTAGAGGTTGAAGTGTATAAGCCACAGTGCAGGCCTAAGCGTCTTATTGATGCTGTTCAAGATCGCATGATATGAGTATGACACTAAATAATCCTCTTTTAGACTGCCAAGAATTTTCTGTTACCCTTATTAAAAATACATCAAAATAGCCTTAGGGTTTTTACATTCGAACGCAAATAATAGACAACAGCTGTAACGATAAAACTGTTTTCTTTCTTGCATGTTGTCTACGTGTCAATATATATATTTTTTGAATCCTCGCACGAACGAACCCTTCTGGTATGAAAGTGATGTTTTGCGTTGTTACTTGAGGAGAGAGATAAGATTGTTTTCAATAAATAAGATGATTATGTCTTGCTATTATTGTCATACTGCGTAATGGATATGTCTATAACTGGTCCTCAGATCATGACCTTGAGTCGAGTACTAATAACACAAGAACCTCACATGACTTGCAATAAGACCTTAAAGAAAACGGGATTCCCCAGAGTATGCTTAGACGACCTGAGATTTGGAATTTTTGGAGAATTTACTAGTTACATCGTCTTTCATCATCAAAAAATTATTACCGCTTTTGATTTCCTTTCTCAGGAGGAAAATTACATAGCACAAATAAGTACGAGAGGGCTGTTCGCGCAGATATGAGTACGGTACTTACCTTACAAAATGCGTGAAAGTACGGATAAGTGTGATATCATGAGCTGTGATTGGCATCTACCAATCACAGTGCACTCCTGATGGCTTATAACAGGAGAGGGAAATTCAATAATTCAGATTGCATAGCGAACGATTACGAGCAAGAATCACTTGGCTTTGTTAACCTGGAAAGTACCTCAAGCTTTTGGAAGGTAAAGTTTAATTATAATGGACTGATCGTGGTAATATACTCATGAGATTTGGGTCAAATTGCTTAAAAGTATATTGCAATTTTACTGATATTGGTTGCTTACCAAATTAATTCAGTTCTACCGTTGGTGGTTTTGAAACACGTTTTGTTCTCTGAGAGGTTTTGGCGGGCTTCACAGTTGACGTTACTGGATTACTAAAACGCTCAGTTATATCTTGTGGTTTGAAATACGACTTGTTCGGAATTCCCGAAAATTGAAAATCCTACCAAACGAAAAGCAAATGTAATATTTGTCTTGGCTTTTACAATTTAAAAACAATCACGCTTCGTTACGTATTCTGTTAACTGATTACACGGTCCATAAATTTCGATAATCACTCGCTGCCGGGTGTGATATCATGGGTCGAACACTCGCTGACAATATTTGTCCGCATTTCACTGCTTTGCGGCAATGATTTTGAATGAGAGTTAGCTAGGCTAATTTAGGTAATTACGCACACTTTGTTCTGCATCAACAGTTCGTGATATCAGAATGGAATGGCATAAATTTAAAACACTTGAAAATGATGGCACACTGCTATTTATGTCGTTCAGTGTTCAGCAATCTTCGGGGACAATCACTATTATGACCGAACCGTTTAAACAAAAGATATGGCGAAAAAATTTACTTATCAATAACAATAACAAGCTATCGAACATAAGAAAATAACAGTCTTCGATTAAAAAATCGTCTATCTGTGGAGAAAAAAATCCTCGATTGTGCGTTTTGTAATATTAAACAAAACTGCGTTTGTAAATTTTACATACCATCATAGTAGATGAGTCAGTTTTGATTTAATAGCACAGATAAATATTTGCTGTAAGTCTAGTTTCGTTTCAGTTTTTTTCCAAGTATCAGTTTTTGTCACTTTCCCTTTCGAAAAACTACTAAACGAAGCATGTTATTTGTACATGTAAAATTGGGTACTTTTGGATGCTTAGAATTTCAACAGCCCCCAATTTTTTGATCGCCGAAGCTAAAATATCTCCTTTAATATCTGTGGATGCGCACAGAAAAAAAAAAAATTATGAGAAACGGGACATCAGCTATACGCATTCAGCTATATGCAGTCGTACCTGTCAAAGCTGTGTTAAATTTCCGTGCATTGTGGTGTGTAGATCATTTCAAATATCAAAAACATGTTTATGTAAAGCAAGTGCGGGAATGTGATTTGTCAACCTAAGATGTGAATTGACTGGGAGAAGTTGTTTTGTTTCGGAAGTCTTTCTGTGGCTTAGCAGATAAGAGGAAAAAAGATCCTTAATATTGGCTCGTGTGTTTTCAGGCAACGTTACAACTTCCCATCGCACCTTGTATTACATCAGCGATATTTGCTATTTTGATCGCCTTCCGCTCTGCTCACAAGTAAATGCTGACACTGCATCATGATTCGTCTCAAGCGAGTTAACGTAAAATGTCAAAACCTTGCAAAAATTTTTTTTTACAATGTCATTTTTATAATACCGCTGCAACAGCATATTAAATGTCGAGAAAAATTATTTCGATCGAACACCTTGAGACACGGTATTTTCCCATAACTGGGTTTTCTTCATTAACATGGCATTTCGTCAGCATATCAAGGCCATGTTATGTGTGGCTTTGCGTATTTAGTACTGTGTCAAATGAATCCTGTAAACTGCGGTACAAAACAAACTGCCCAATTACTTCTTACAGTTTTAATTAATAATCCATAGATAACAATAAACTACATTTAAGTAGGGAAATGGAACCTGTTGATGTTAGTTTACGGTTAATGGGCCCTTTGCAGCTAACGGTCACATGGTATAGAATCCACCATGCTAAAGAACAAGTTATACATGTACTGGGAAATCCAAAACAAAGCGACTTCATCCAGTCAAACTTGAATTTTCTTTGTTTTGGATGTGCCAGTGCGTAGCTTACTCTCCAGCATGGTACATTTTGTACCATGTCACCGTTAGCTACAAAGTGTCCATTGCAAGGACAGTAAACGAAAAACATGCAAATCATAGTACCATGAACATAAAATCATTCAGCGCAGCTATCAAGTTGAGTTCAGTCTACATATCGGTCGATTTATGTCCAGAAAAATGAAAAGATCGTTTGGCGGCTTCTTCGAGGATCGGAAGAGAATGTTCTTAAGCCACGTGTATCATCTTTTGTACAGGATCAAAATAATGTCTGAAGTATATTGGGGCTTCTGCCAGGCAACATCACAATATCCAAATGCGTGGAGTACATGTACCTTTGTTTTATACGCATACAGGGGAACCGAAATGTTAAGTCGGAATTCCGAAAACGTTTACTTCTTCATGATCAAGTCAAGTCTTTTACAGTAGAGGCCTTAATTCTCCAAGTTTAAAATTGACGTGATTGTTAAAAGACAGAGTTTGTTCTATAAAACGCCAAGGTTTTTCAAAGAAATCTGATGTTTTTTGTAAAGGGAGTTTCGTTGTACGATAAAACTACGTCATTAGAATTCGCGGATTTTGGCTAGTATTCCATATCAATCGGCCGTTTTATTACATGGCTAAAAGTTGCTTTGGCTAGCAAAATCGTGAACTAATCAGGCATAGAATCTGCTGCGCCCTCATTTTTAAATTCAACTGAAAGACAAGTTATAGGACAGTAAAATCACTTTTTCCGCCCTTGAATCATCGTTTCCGCGATGAAATATATTTTATCTCCATTTCGCTAATCAGGCCTTCCTTGGCTCTTATACTGCCTTGTTTGGCTTTGCTAACAGTGTTGGTTAAAATAAACTAAAACAGCTTTCACAGAAGTCAGAGATTATTCCCGTTCTCAACTCGGCCAAAAGAAGGTAAGAATACAGCGCATTAAGCAAACACAACACAACTCAACTGATGAAGAGCTGGAACCTCTCGAGTTGTTGGAAAACAACGCTGAGATGAACTCAGTACACGGCCTCATTTGTTCTAAGGTCATCCAAAGAAAGAGTTAGAATTACGCTTACGCATTACGCGCACACGGCAGAAATGATCACGTGACCATGTTTAATCTACATTTTCCCCTCGCTGTTTTCAGTTTCTCAGTTTGTTCTTTAAAAAACCACCAAGGTATTTCAAAGAAATCTGATGTTTTTAAGGAAGTTTCCTAATGTACGATAAAACTATGTAAAACGCGAATCTCACTTTTTTGGTGTTTGCCGTAAACGAGATTCTCAATCTATCTATTATCAGTTTCCACCAACATATTCTCTAATTGGAAACGATACATGGTTTTACAACGTTTCGTATTCTGGTAGCATTATGTCGCACGGAAATTGAGTATGGTCCGATTATCGTGCAACCTCTATGCGACGGTTTCTATTGTTGTCTGGCTTCTCATTTCGTGTCGCTGTGAACTGACGAGTTGAGACACGACCAAGCTTTTTTGACGTTTCATGGATATTTTTCGTGAGAGCTGAAAATAAGTTGTAAGGCTGAAGTGTCCTGTTGTTGTTATTTTCCTCTTTAGTTCTCCGCTATTTCCTTGCAAAGATGTGTCAAAGATCACTGCAGATCATTCTACTTGTTACGCTGACTGCTCTAGCGGCAAATGAAGTAAATGGAACTTACTACCTCAAACAGGCTCAACGTCAGTTAAGAAAAAGAGATTGGTCGTATGCGTGGGTAAGTGAGAAAGCATTACCTAAGGGTTATTAGTAAGCGCCCTTCAGTCTCGCCTCAGTTGCCGGGAATGTGTACAGCATCTGGAGTGGTTCAACACAGCCAGCCTGGGTATGCCGTGCTATGTATATGTTGTGGTTCAATTTTATCCTTGGTTTAAATTTTATTTTCCATTGTTTCAAACTCATTATCATACATTACCATACCCAAGAACAATAGGAAGATAAAATTTAAACCAAGGATAAATTTGAACCAAATCATATATTCTCCTCAAAGTTACCACGGCAGTAAAGAAATGGAGTTGAATGGACAGAATAATTCCACTAACAACTGTTTTGTTTGATATATGTTACGTAAGGGAATCGCCTAATGGCCAATGGACATAGCAGTTCAACAACCTTTGATTTACTGGTTTCAGTGTGATCTTCTAATTCTACAAACCTTTCGGTTTCCTTTAAAATTCAGTTTTTTTTCACCACTTTCTATTTTGTATTAAATTTTGGATTTTAACTAGTACTGAGGGTGAATAACCTTGGGAATGTCTCTTTGAATATGAAAGCATAAGAGGGGCTGTGCGCGAAGATGTCATTGAGCACTGCAGACGGATGCGTTCACTCCTCCTCCCCAGCTTGTCTTTCTAGAGTTTTTTCCAAGCGTGTCGCGTGTTGCATGATTGGAATCCAATATCGCAGACGCTTGCGTATTCCGGTTTACACGGGTGCTGCATGGACACCACAATGACAACAACAACAACAAGCTTTATTTGCATGACTATAACAAATACAGTATTGCAAAAGCTATTCATAGCTAATTATTGATTCGTTAACTAATTCTTAAGATAACTTAAAATAAAATCACAATGATTACTAAAAGAACCATAAAAGGGGAACACAATTTATTTGCGTTTCCATTTATGCTTGCGCGGGACCGGTTGCCACATGTTTCTTCTGTTGAAAAGTGTATTTGCGTCTTACGTTTAAAACAAACTTTAAGGAGTCGTGAACTCACCAAAAACGAAGCCCTTGTATGATATCCTCCTGTGCATAAATTTCTTTAGGGCCAAGTAACCACTAAAGGGGCCTTTGTGTCTGGGTGCGAGTGCCTCAGCATCATAACCAGACGCTGGGTTCCTTCTGCACACCAGCGTTGTCGGCCTTTGCATGCTTCTGAATATCACTGAGAATCAGTTAGGATTTTTTAGAGCTGTTTTTAATTGAGCGTCGGAAGTAATGGTTTTGCTTTAATTTACTCTGTGATTGGATAGCAAAACTTGCGCCACTTTGTCAACCAATGAGAAACAAAATCAAAACCAATCGTGACTCGCTCGCACGCGATTTCCCGCGCTTGGCCTCGGTTAAATGTATCTCTTCCGAGTTCTCATTGGTTTACTTTCTTTTCTGATTGGTTAGAGTGATAACTCTAGTTTTGGTTTTATGACACTCAAATGATTACCGCTCAAACTGTTTCGTTTATTCTTCACAGTGTTCTTCAGCGTGTAACAACAAAATCTGTCGGCTGGTGGAGAAAAATGGCAAATTCGACGAAACGTATGACAACTGTGACTGCGGAGTGGATTGCTATTGTTTGTACAGCGAGACAAAATACGGTCACTACATCTACAAATGTACGCCGGTTTGAGGTCAGACCACAAGACGAATACTATTGGACCATCATCCGAGTGTTTCCTCGAACATTGAAAGCGTAAAACAAAGACGATCTCGAAAAAACGAGTGCAATTAGGCAAATGAGCGGTGGGCTAGTTAAAAGGAAAGAAAATGTAATCTAATAAAGATTATTACTTGTAGTTTGTGTGTGATTGTTGGGCTGGTTTACTGAGATTTGTGGCTGCTTTTCGCATGACTGAAGTGCGGTAAGCAGGATCGAGTCATAAAAGTATAGGCTTCAGATTGTTCTGAAACCAATTTGTTCGAACGTTCAAATATATGTTCGTCAATGATAAGTAGGGTGTCATTTTAACTTAACAAAGCGAAATATGCCGGCTTACCCCTGCGTATGCCTTGTATTCAGTGTTTGGATACAACGTTAATCGACAACAATTTATCAGTTTCTTCTTAATCATTTGCTGGATGAAGTGGGTAGTTTGAATCAAACATGGCTCCTTCGTAAAGAAGATTTGAGAGGTTGATGGTTATGTCTCGAAAAATATTATTTTCCCCCTTTTAGAAGCTGGTAAAGAAAAAGAGATTAGATAAAAAAAAGTAATACTGTTGGGTTTCTATTTGGGCTATTTAGAACAATAAGATATACTTTTGGCTTTTGTTGCGCGTAATTTACAGCACTACGCACATCATTAACTTGCGCAATACTGTCAGTGCAACTAGCAAGGCGAGAATGACGTCCGCTGACTGAACATCAAGAAAACGGATTATGAGAAAGTCTACACTACAAAAACCTTAGCATTTTGAAGACACATCGTCGATCAGAGGTAAAAAAAAACCCTAATCACAAAAGAATTAAAATTACTAGCCATTTCAGTTGTATATTAAGTAATTGGGACCATAGATTTTTCCTATTCGAGTGACTTAACTGTTGAAAGTCTTTAGCCAACAAGGTGAATGACTACTTTGTTAGCCTGACGGATGGCTTTCAGGCCTTACAGTCCTCCAAGCCAACCATCCAAACTGTCCTCTCCTGACCTCCTGGTAACAGTGAGGGAAGTTCAGGCATCCCTGTCTAGCTTGAAGACTTGCAAAGCTATTGGACCTGACATGATATCAAATAGGGTCCTTAAGGAATTTGCTCCTGGACTGGCTCCAGTTATAATGGATATTTACAATCGATCATTTTGTAGAAGGATATGTGCCTGGTCTGCTTAAGAGTTCCATCGTAAACCCACTACCCAAAGTATCCCCTCCCCAGGAAATCAAATCCGATTTGAGACCCATCGCTCTGACATGCACTATTGCTAAGGAAGGATTCACGAGGAGTAGGCTTATTAAACAAATTTCTGAGAGAATTGACCCCCGTCATAGAAAAAGGCACTATACCGCTGATACTCTAATCTACCTCCTACAGGCTTTTCATGAGGCTACAGATACTGGAGAATGTGTTACGAGGATATTCTTTGCTGGCTTCTCCAAGGGGTTTAATCTTATAGATCACAACATCCTTCTGAAGGAGCTATCTAGCTTTAATGTTGATCCTGTACATGTGCTGCCGGGTCATCTGAATTTGGGCATTCCTGGCTGATAGAAGACAGGCTGTAAGGATCCCGTAATACTTTGTCTGATTGGAAATCGCTCAAGGGTGGCACTAGCCCACGGGGGACAAAACTTGGTGTCATCTTGTTTACAGTAATAATTAACAATCTACTGAAAGAATGGAACTTGAGGATTAAATTTGTTGACAACACTACAGCACTTGAAATCTTGCCTAGGAACAGTATCAACCTACTCAACCTTGTTGCTAATGACATCTACAATTTTTCCAGTGAACACAACATGAGTTTAAAAACCCCAAAAAGTGCAAAGAGATGTTGGTCAATTTCATGTATATAATCATAATTTTGTATTGTCACCTATAATTCTTGGCAACAACGTTGTAGATCGCGTTACCATTTATAACCTCCTCGGAGTGTATATTAATAACGACGTAAAGTAGAACTATCATAATTATTGACTATATCTTTAAGAAGGCCTATAAGCCCCTCTTCTAATTGCAAATATTACGAAATGCAGGAGTAGCTAGTAGACAAATCCCTAAAATGTACTTAACCACAATAAGACCTATTTTAGAGTACGGTGTACAGGTGTGCCAGGACATTCCTGCCTTCCTTTCTGACAAGCTTGGAATGGTTCAGAAAAGGGCCTTGCTTATTATATATCTATCCCTTGGCTATGCGGACGCCCTCAGTTTTTCCCAGCTCACAAGACTCGCAACGAGGAGGAATCAGTTAATATGCACTAAATAAAATACCATCCAAATCACTTTTTACTACCCAAAAGCAGAGGACACAACCACGGTTACAACCTTGCGTCAGAGACGCCCGGGGCCCCGGGCAGAGACGATCTGTAATACCAAAGCAAGTACAACAGTAACATGTGCCGCACAAAGCGTTCCGGCTCATTTATTACCTTTTATCAAGGGCACAGTGTGCAAATGTAGTTACTTCATACTATAGTAGTGTATGTAATTATAGTATTATTATAGTAGTGTTAACTTTTTAAGCTGGATTTTATCCCTGTAATTCAGTTTTTAACTGCAATGGTGAATAATAAGCGGTCATTATCATTATTATGAAAATCCCAAGTGTAAACTGCGGACGATTTCAATCCGATTTGGTCGTGATTTGTCGTCACGATATCACAGAGGTTTTGAACATGTTCGATCACGCAACTTGGGGGCGATTTGGGCTATAGTCTGACGGATTATGCTCGTAAAATCGAGTATTATGCTTTTCGGCGTCACCTATGAAACCAAGGTAAATATTATGCTCAAAATTACGCTCGTTTGGAGGTATTATGCTCATTATTATATTCCAGTCTATAATTACATTTTTCCCTTTGTACCTATTAAATAAACATTCATACAATATCAGACAAAACAGAATCAGTGCCTGGGAGCCTGGCATAATGAGGTAACCAGGCCTTTGATTATGCCAAAATGCCCTGGGTACGAGTCCCTAAGGGTCATCCTACAGTTCAGATTCAGTTCCTAAAATGCTCGCGCTTTTATCAACCTTATTTTAGATTTCTAGCGGGAGTTGCATCTGATTATGCCCCCCCCCCCCCAAAAGAAATGAGTATTTTATGCCAGCATTATGCCTGATGCTTCAGATATAGTATTATTCTCAAAATCATTTATGCAGGCATAATCCGTCAGACCCTATTTTTTGTAGGTGGGGGGGGGGGGGGGTGGGGGAGGAGGGGATTGAAGCAAATATCGCCCAAATGGCAGTGAAATCCCCGCTGGTTTCCGCTTCCTATTTTCATCGCGAACTCGACCGCGACTGAAGTGCAACAAAAATCTGGTTAAAAATTCGCCTGTGTACAATTGCCCTTTACACGTTCCCAAACAGGAGTCATCATGGTCGTTCCCATCCCAAATGAGAACGAGGGAAGGTGGGGTGGTAGAGAGAAACGTAGATCACCCTTCCTGCCCCCCCCCCTTTCTCACTCTTAAACATATAGTTCGTGACTCCGAAAATCTAAACCAAACAGAGGGTTTTGTGAATGGCAAATATAATTCCATGGCGCTTTATTGTTGACACAAGCAAGCGCTTTGCAGCCCAACGAAGAAATCAAGTGAAAATAATAATATTATGTAGAAACACAAGTAAAACGTTATCCTTTATTCAATTAACTCGTAATAAGAACGTGATTCTTTTATAAAATGTAGCTGACAATTCCTATTGTCTTGAAAGTAATGAATCACGCCTGTTTATTCAAACGTGTAAGACTAAAAAACCTAAATCGCGTTTGACGTCACAAACAAACTTTTTGACTGTTGGGGGCTAGTTAAGATTCATTCTTGTAAAGAACATTTTATTTCTAAGGCTACGGCAAAACAGTAGTCGATATATCTGACGAAAAATAATTGTTATTTCTTCAGTCAGTGTCCTGTTTGTAATGTATCGATAATGATTTGGCCATATCTCTGCCGGTAAAACTCGCCAAAATTTCTAGAGTTAAACTTCCGCGCTTCAAAAGCTGATTTGTTTGGCCGATCAAGAATCAAGACCGAACAATTTGTCACTCAGTTTTACTCAGGTAATCAACTGAAACATTATAGCGAAGTTTGAAAGCTGGATTTTCCGGTTCGTCAGTGCCACCAATAAAACAGGTGATTAAAGGTAACGAACATACAGACTTTTTATATAATAACGTTTATTTTGTTCGTAATAGATGGATAGACAGCTTTATTTCAACAGGGTAACTCTTTCAGCAAGAACTACTATCACTATTAGGCCCTAAATATAATAAACTGACATACTAGCAATGAAAGTACAACTAACAATGTACTATTATAGCAAAACAGAAATATACAGTTTAAAGCTAATAACTAAGACTATTTTCAGTCACCCATAACGAATATCAGCACAGATTTCGAAACTAAACGATCTTACTTTTCAGATAGTCGTTTTGGGCAAACTTCCTTTGAAAATGCATCGGACGTGGAAATGGGTCCTGGTGTTGATCCTGTACTTCTCCTTGCTAATGACACCATCTGGTTGCTGGCGCCGCCGACGTCAACGCTATGTTCGAAGGGTAAGGCAACGAATCATGAAGGCTTCCTACGTGGTGGGCTTTTGATCTCAGACATTTTGATTAATTTGTTTTTTTCAATAAAATTTATTTTAGTCTGTTGTTTCGGAGGACTACAACTGTTTTTTTTTTGAGTATCAAAGAAGACTAACGCGGAAATTTGTAAACCCTGAAATTTTCGACCGCTTAAATGTTCAACTAAACTACCAAAGAAAGGTTGACCTGGCAAAATTAAGGTCCTTAAATGGTCTGCCGGAACAGAAAATGGTATTTTAACAGTGGCTTGTAGATATCTTCCTTCATAGAACCCACATAGAGGCGAAATTTAGCAAGCCATGGCTTAGAATAAAGCTTCCTTTGGAATAAATGTGATAGTATATTTTTTAAGCCGGGTAAATAAATGAGAATGATGTATTATTCAGTCAGTGACCCAATTGAGTTCTCAGTCCAAACAGGAGTCGAACCTTTGACCTTTCGATTACTTCTTCGAATGCTCTACGGCTTTTACGTTCTATTCTTGTGAAAATAGAAAACCAGCCCCTGTGGTTGTTTTCACATTGCTTGATTTCCCTTAATTCAAACTCTAACTTTGCTGTGGTGATTTTATTGCAGTGTACCTGTTCAAAGCCAAGGCCTAATTCATGGTGTAAAATGGAAATGAGGGACGCGTCAGGCACAAAGCATACAGTGTTTGGTAAAGATTGCCGCTCGTACTGCTCACCACACGGCTGTGGTAATAAGCGCTGCCTATATTCCACTACACGAGGCTCGATATCTTATTATAAATGTTATTAAGGGAGGCGGCGTGGCCTTGTGGTTGGGGCGCTGGACATGTAATCTGGAGGCCCCGGGTTCAAGTCCCGCTCTGACCACTTGGATTTGTTTCACGGTAGCCCCGTTTTCAAATCCAAGGCCACGCTTTGAAAATACCTAACTGGTTTGCCCCCCACCAGTTGGAAATTTTAACAAATGTTATGTTCAGTTTGTATATTTATTTCAAGGATTTCATATAGTGTCCCCAGTGCGTTACAGTGCTTAATACTTCGACACTTACATAAAGTCATTTATTTATTTAAAAAGTATAGGAAACCGGTTGCAGATAGCATCACTCCTTAACTCTAATCGTTTAACCTTCAACTTCTTAGGATTGGCATTTAAAAGAATCGGGCCGGACCTTGAAAATTCTACAACTTGCTTGAAAATCAACCGAAAAAAAAAATTGAAATTAAAAAGTAAAGGAAAAACTTATACACATTATCCCTGGAAACCGGAGAGAGAGGGGAGGGGGGGGGGGGGGGGGGGAGTAGGAAGGCAGTGGAAACTCATTATAGAAGTGACAACAATGTTTTTAGTTTCAATTCATTGTTTGGTATCACTTGAATGTCTACTAAAACGACCACCATTAATTATCCCTAAAGGGGCAAGGAAAAGGTATTTTGGACCATCGTGTGCATTTTCGTTAATTACGAGTTCTCATCAAAACGATGCAAAATTCTTTTGTTGATAAAGTAACGGCCACAGAACAAATAAAGACGATTCTGAACATTATAGATCACACTTTAATACAAATTGTGCAAAATTTGAAAAAATTCGGGTCGCCGTTTTGCAAGTTTACCTAACTGCAATCTCTTTTAATCTTTTTTACGTTTGCCCATCCACTCTTCCCTTTTACTTCCCAGTTTTTCTTATGTGTTTTTCCATACCGAGGCTTAAGCGCTTATTTTAATTTTCATTCAATTTTATGGCCAGTTTCTGCAGTTTGACGTGTTTAAATATCCAGAAATTGCTTGACCTAGCCCCTTTAAGGGCTTTGTGGTGGATGTACTTGTGAATCGATACCTCTTACAGATGAAAATGACGGAATTAGAGCCACGCCTTCCCTTTAAGCCTGGTTTATACGTACGACGCAAGCATAAGGATAAGCACAAGCATAGGCACAAGGATGTTTACACGTGCGATAAGCATAAGCATAAGGTGACACACGTAAGTGCAGAAGTATAAAAATGTGGGATAATCGCGCGGCCGGACTGTCTTTTGGCGCGAGATTTGATTCCAACATGGCGGACTAGAATGTACCCTGACAGCTTGTCACTGTTTTTCAGTTTCCTTTCCTTGCGCTTGTGCTTATGCTTGCGTCGTCCCGGTTTACACGTACGACGCAACGACACAAGCACAAGCACAAGAGAATGGAACGATTTCCATTCTCTTGTGCTTGTGCTTATGCTTGCGTCTTACGTGTAAACCAGGCCTAACATCACCAATGATTAACCTATCACTTTTATTCAGTGGGATACCTTTCCCTCTCCTCCCTTCCTTTTCCAGCGAAGACTACAGAAAAACATAAGGATTTCATCCACAGACTCAAAAAGCAGAATCACCTTACATACATGGAAAGCTACAAAGCACAACAGCAAAGTACTTCCAACGGCTTTCGGTAATCATGACATCACGCTGCCGGTAGGATTTCATCTTCTGACCCAAAGCTGGAACTTAGTTGAACGGTGTAAATGACATCGCTATAGGGAAGTAACTACTCTATTTGTTTCCTTTGAATAATTCCACCTTACGATTTCATACACAGAGTAAAAACTTACAACCACCTCGTACAGCACAACAAACAGCAACGCAGGAACGCACTTCTCAATAACGTGTATTTGAATAACAACACTTGAGGATTTTATGCACAGGCGCAAAAACCTAGAACCACCTTGTACAGCATAATAAACAGCGCCACGGGATAGTACCGGTTACTGCAGCTTTCATTTGAATAATCACACTTAAGGATTTCATGCACAGACTCAAAAGTTAGAAAAGAGGTTACCTGACCCAAGATTTGATTCTAAAAGACAAAGGATTTGACGTGGAGTTTGGCGACGTTTGACTTCTGTTATCCGCAGTTGATCTTAGCATTAAGAATCTGCAAACGGCCTCAGGAACAGGTGGTTGTTCAAAGATTGATTACGCTCTTCCCGTATTACCGTCAACTTTGTTCCAGTCTTATAAGTCTGGGCGATAAAAATTTCTGTAAACTCGTCACGATCCCAGCCGCGTATTAACTTCGACTTGCCTCAAAAACTGCTATTAATAACTAAACACCCTCGCAACAACTGAAATAAAAAGATTATTCTTGGATTACAATTAATCGCACTTCGAACAACTGGAGTTGACTATAGAACAGAGGTGATAATTATAAGCAACTTATCAAGACCTGTACATGTGGGATTAAACTTGGAACCAATTAGTTACGTTGAAGCACCTAAACTGGCCGATTATATATTATTAATATTATGTGATAGGGATGATATTGTCTTAATTTAAAAGGCTTATGTAAATGAAATAAAATATAATTAAAATACGACTAGCGTTCCATTCCTTGAGCGGTTTTTAATCGGGGGTCGAAAGTAGTTCGCGTTTCCTTTAGTTTCGCTTTACTACGCTCTGTGTTTGGTTAGCAAAACTTGGATCACTTTTTCAACCAATAAGATTCATAACCAAAACCAATCGTGACTCACTCGCACGCTTTTTCCCGCGCTTGGCGCCAATTACGTGAATTTGCTTCGAATTCTGATTGGCTCATTGTGTCGTTTACTTCTGTTCTGATCGGCCCGACCTTGAATTGCAGTTGACACAACTGAAACCCGTCGACATAAAACTACTACTTCCTGGCGTAGGAAATATCACCCAAATGGCAGTGAAATCTCCGCTGGTTTACATGCACTTCCTATTTTCATCGCGATCTCGAGTGCAACAAAAATCTGGTTAAAAATTCGCCTGTGTAAAACTGCCCTTTACACGTTCCCAAATAGGGGCCATCAGGGCTATTCCCGTCCTGAATGAGAACGTTAAGAGGGTGGGGTGGCAGAGAGTGAAAGTAATTGCGTCGACGAAGGAGACATACAATCCTATCCGATACACAACCTTTTTTCTCGATTACTCGCGCTCAGGAACATGTACAATTGTAGGAACTGGGTACGAAACGCGCTGGGCATGATGGACTGTCCTATTCATAATGCTATTGTGCGGTTGCAAAATGGCACCGACATACAACCTCTTTTCTCGATTTCTCGCGCTAAGGAATGCGCGCGCTGGGCATGATGGACAGCATTGAGACGACTCGATAAGGGAGCGTCTCCTTCGTCGACGCAATTAATGTTTTGAAAAAAAAAAATACAACCACACACACAGACACACACACACGCGTTTCGGGTATATAACCCTTCCTCAGTGTGGAGAAAACCACGTTTCGTACCTAGAACCTACCTCTGTGCACGTGCATGTTTCTAAGCGCGAGAAACCGAGAAAAGAGGTTGTATATCGGATATGATTGATATAAAAATATATATCAAAAAGTGTCAAAAATGGTTTTAAAAAAACACAGACGTTTCTTCAGTGTGGTCATGTCATGCATCTCCGAGGAACTTTTCTTTCACCGTTCATTATAAAAACGTCACAATAGCATCTCACAGTTACAGTTTTTTTTTTTACATTCGATTTAGCTCATCACATTCAATTTGAAGAAGATTTTCAAAAATTGTAATCACGAAGGTCTGATTTGATAAGAGTTGCATAAAACATACAAATAAAGAAACAAATATACACACTTGTATGACTAATAACCTACCCTGGAAAAATAAAGAAGTAACTGGAGCAACACTATCTCCGCTGCATCCTTGGTAGGATGCCTTGTAGACACCTGGGACTGGTTGAATAAAACGTTTTTAAGATAACACGGCTGTTAGCAATTGTTCCCAGACAATAACCTAATGTTTTGCAACTATACTTACAGGTTCCTGTAATCTTAACATGATTTATGCAACCCAGTTAGGTGCCTAAGGGCCTAAGTCGACGCCCCATAATCTTTGATTACTGCTAGTAATATTATGTAGAAACACAACTAAAATATTATCCTTTATTCAATTACCTCGTTAAAAAGGATTTTTTTAAAAAAATGTTGCTGACAATTTCTATTGTCTTGAAAGTAATGAATTACGCCTATTTATTTAAACGTGTAAAAGTAAAAGATCTAAATCACGTTTGACGTCACAAACAAACTTTTTGACTGTTGGGGGCTAGTTGAGATTCATTCTTGTAAAGAACATTTTATTTCTAAGGCTACGGCAAAACAGTATTAATTGTTATTTAATCAGTTAGTGTTCCGTTTGTAATGTATCGCTAATGATTTGGCCATATCTCAGCCGGTAAAAGTCGCCAAAATTTCTAGAGTTAAACTTCCACGCTTCAAAAGCTGATTTCTAGTGGTTCTGTTTGGCCGATCAGGAATCAAGACCGAACAATTTGTCACTTAGTTTTACTCAGGTAATCAACTGAAACATTATAGCGAAGTTTGAAAGCTGGATTTTCCGGTTCGTCAGTGTTGCAAATAAAACAGGTGATTAAAGGTAACGAAAATGCAGAATGTTTATATAATAACGTTTATTTTGTTCGTAATAGGTGGATAGACAGCTCTATTTCAACAGGGTAACTCTTTCAGCAAAAACTACTACCATTAATATAGGCCCTAAATATAATAACCTGACATACTAGCAGTGAATAGAAAGAATAAAATAGAACAGAATAGATACTTTATTCAGACATTGCAGCCATAGGCTAAATTACATCTTGACTAACAATCATAAAAGTGAATAAAATAGAATTAAAAATATATCTCAAGATTAAAAAATTAACTAAAATGTTCATAAGCTGTATGCTTAGCTCCTAACAAAACTCTTCTTTCAACGAACGGTCTTACAAAGGGGGCGAACGAACTTCCTCGAGTTCCTGAGCAAGTAATCGCAATTGTTTGTAGCTGGGAGAAGCTTGTGGAGCCTATGCTGCGGATTTGAGAGGACAACTAATCGACCCGACGATTTTATACGCCTATCGCGGCGAATTTGATCGCCAGCGAAAATCGAATGATTGATGCCGACACACCTGGCAATGGTTTTCGCCGATCGCAGCGATGTGGCAGTTTTGTAAACTCATGTGATAAAATCTTCTAAGCTTATGGGTTGGCTTTACTGGCGATTCGCAGCAATAAACGTAGAAAATCGCGGGAACGGGCACACTTGGCGAATTTAATTTCCGATATCTGACATGCCAGATATCGGGCGATTTTATACCCGGGCGTATAAAATCGCCCATATCTGACACAAGCAAGCGCTTTGCAGCCCAGTGAAGAAATCAAGTGAAAATAATAATATTATATAGAAACACAAGTAAAACGTTATCCTTCATCCAATTAACTCGTTAAAAAGCGTGATTTTTTTTTTTTAAAAAAATGTCGCTGGCAATTCCTTTTGTCTTGAAAGTAATGAATTACGCCTGTTTATTCACAGGTGTAAAAAGAAAAAACCTAAATCACGTTTGATGTCACAAACAAACTTTTTTGACTGTTGGGAGTAGTTGAGATTAATTCTTGCAAAGAATATTCTATTTCTAAGGCTACGGCGAAACAGTAGTAATTGTTATTTAATCAGTTAGTGTCCTGTTTGTAATGTATCGCTAATGATTTGGCCATATCTCAGCCGGCAATAGTCGCCAAAATTTCTAGAGTTAAACTTCCACGCTTCAAAAGCTGATTTCTAGTGGTTCTGTTAGGCCGATCAGGAATCAAGACCGAACAATTTGTCACTTAGTTTTACTCAGGTAATCAACTGAAAAATTGTAGCGAAGTTTGAAAGCTGGATTTTCCGGTTCGTCAGTGCCAGCAATAAAACAGGTGATTAAAGGTAACGAACATACAGAATGTTTATATAATAACGTTTATTTTGTTCGTAATAGGTGGATAGACAGCTTTATTTCAACAGGGTAACTCTTTCAGCAAAAACTACTAACATTATTTGACCTCAAATATAATAACCTGACATACTAGCAATGAATAGAAAGAATAGAATAGAATAGATACTTTATTCAGACATTGCAGCCATAGGCTGAATTACATCTTGACTAACAATCAAAAAAGTGAAAAAATAGAATTAAAAATAGACCACAAGGTTAAAAAATTAATTAAAATGTTCATAAGCTGTATGCTTAGCTCCTAACAAAACTCTTCTTACAACGAACGGTCTTACAAAGGGGGCGAACGAACCCTCTCGAGTTTCTGAGCGACTAATCGCAATTGTTTGTAGCTGGGAGAAGCTTGTGGAGCCTATGCTGCGGATTTGAGAGGACAACTAATCCACCTGACGATTTTATACGCTTATCGCGGCGAATTTGATCGCCAGCGAAAATCGAATAATTGTTGCCGACACACCTGGCAATGGTTTTCACCGACAGTCGCAGCGATGTGGCAGTTTTGTAAACTCATGTGATAAAATCTCCCAAACTGATGGGTTGGCTTTACTGGCGATTCGCAGCAATAAACGTAGAAAATCGCAGGAACGGGCACACTTGGCGAATGCCGGTGAATTTAATTTCCGATATCTGACATTCCAGGTATCGTCATTGTTGACGCAAGCAAGCGCTTTGCAGCCCATCGGAAAAATCAAGTTAAAAATCATATTTTGTAGAAACACAAGTAAAACGTCATCCTTTATTCAATTAACTCGTTAAAAAGCGTGATTTATTTTAAAAAAAAATGTCACGGACAATTCCTTTTGTCTTGAAATTAATGAATAACGCTTGTTTATTCACAGGTGCAAAAAGAAAAAAGCTAAATCGCGTTTGACGTCACAAACAAACCTTTTAACTGTTGATGGGGGGGGGGGGGTGGGGGTAGTTGAGATTCATTCTTGTAAAGAACATTTTATTTCTAAGGCTACGGCAAAACAGTAATAATTATTATTTCTTCAGTTAGTGTCCTGTTTGTAATGTATCGATAATAATTTGGCCATATCTCTGCCCGTAAAAGTCGCCAAAATTTCTAGAGTTAAACTTCTGCGCTTGAAAAGCTGATTTCTAGTGGATGTGTTTGGCCGATCAAGAATCAAAAACGACAATTTGTCACTTAGTTTTACTCAGGTAATCAACTGAAAAATTGTAGCGAAGTTTGAAAGCTGGATTTTCCGGTTCGTCAGTGCCAGCAATAAAACAGGTGATTAAAGGTAACGAACATACAGAATGTTTATATAATAACGTTTATTTTGTTCGTAATAGGTGGATAGACAGCTTTATTTCAACAGGGTAACTCTTTCAGCAAAAACTACTAACATTATTTGACCTCAAATATAATAACCTGACATACTAGCAATGAATAGAAAGAATAGAATAGAATAGATACTTTATTCAGACATTGCAGCCATAGGCTGAATTACATCTTGACTAACAATCAAAAAAGTGAAAAAATAGAATTAAAAATAGACCACAAGGTTAAAAAATTAATTAAAATGTTCATAAGCTGTATGCTTAGCTCCTAACAAAACTCTTCTTACAACGAACGGTCTTACAAAGGGGGCGAACGAACCCTCTCGAGTTTCTGAGCGACTAATCGCAATTGTTTGTAGCTGGGAGAAGCTTGTGGAGCCTATGCTGCGGATTTGAGAGGACAACTAATCCACCTGACGATTTTATACGCTTATCGCGGCGAATTTGATCGCCAGCGAAAATCGAATAATTGTTGCCGACACACCTGGCAATGGTTTTCACCGACAGTCGCAGCGATGTGGCAGTTTTGTAAACTCATGTGATAAAATCTCCCAAACTGATGGGTTGGCTTTACTGGCGATTCGCAGCAATAAACGTAGAAAATCGCAGGAACGGGCACACTTGGCGAATGCCGGTGAATTTAATTTCCGATATCTGACATTCCAGGTATCGTCATTGTTGACGCAAGCAAGCGCTTTGCAGCCCATCGGAAAAATCAAGTTAAAAATCATATTTTGTAGAAACACAAGTAAAACGTCATCCTTTATTCAATTAACTCGTTAAAAAGCGTGATTTATTTTAAAAAAAAATGTCACGGACAATTCCTTTTGTCTTGAAATTAATGAATAACGCTTGTTTATTCACAGGTGCAAAAAGAAAAAAGCTAAATCGCGTTTGACGTCACAAACAAACCTTTTAACTGTTGATGGGGGGGGGGGGGTGGGGGTAGTTGAGATTCATTCTTGTAAAGAACATTTTATTTCTAAGGCTACGGCAAAACAGTAATAATTATTATTTCTTCAGTTAGTGTCCTGTTTGTAATGTATCGATAATAATTTGGCCATATCTCTGCCCGTAAAAGTCGCCAAAATTTCTAGAGTTAAACTTCTGCGCTTGAAAAGCTGATTTCTAGTGGATGTGTTTGGCCGATCAAGAATCAAAAACGACAATTTGTCACTTAGTTTTACTCAGGTAATCAACTGAAAAATTGTAGCGAAGTTTGAAAGCTGGATTTTCCGGTTCGTCAGTGCCAGCAATAAAACAGGTGATTAAAGGTAACGAACATACAGAATGTTTATATAATAACGTTTATTTTGTTCGTAATAGGTGGATAGACAACTTTATTTCAACAGGGTAACTCTTTCAGCAAAAACTACTAACATTATTTGACCTCAAATATAATAACCTGACATACTAGCAATGAATAGAAAGAATAGAATAGAATAGATACTTTATTCAGACATTGCAGCCATAGGCTGAATTACATCTTGACTAACAATCAAAAAAGTGAAAAAATAGAATTAAAAATAGACCACAAGGTTAAAAAATTAATTAAAATGTTCATAAGCTGTATGCTTAGCTCCTAACAAAACTCTTCTTACAACGAACGGTCTTACAAAGGGGGCGAACGAACCCTCTCGAGTTTCTGAGCGACTAATCGCAATTGTTTGTAGCTGGGAGAAGCTTGTGGAGCCTATGCTGCGGATTTGAGAGGACAACTAATCCACCTGACGATTTTATACGCTTATCGCGGCGAATTTGATCGCCAGCGAAAATCGAATAATTGTTGCCGACACACCTGGCAATGGTTTTCACCGACAGTCGCAGCGATGTGGCAGTTTTGTAAACTCATGTGATAAAATCTCCCAAACTGATGGGTTGGCTTTACTGGCGATTCGCAGCAATAAACGTAGAAAATCGCAGGAACGGGCACACTTGGCGAATGCCGGTGAATTTAATTTCCGATATCTGACATTCCAGGTATCGTCATTGTTGACGCAAGCAAGCGCTTTGCAGCCCATCGGAAAAATCAAGTTAAAAATCATATTTTGTAGAAACACAAGTAAAACGTCATCCTTTATTCAATTAACTCGTTAAAAAGCGTGATTTATTTTTAAAAAAAATGTCACGGACAATTCCTTTTGTCTTGAAATTAATGAATAACGCTTGTTTATTCACAGGTGCAAAAAGAAAAAAGCTAAATCGCGTTTGACGTCACAAACAAACCTTTTAACTGTTGATGGGGGGGGGGGTGGGGGTAGTTGAGATTCATTCTTGTAAAGAACATTTTATTTCTAAGGCTACGGCAAAACAGTAATAATTATTATTTCTTCAGTTAGTGTCCTGTTTGTAATGTATCGATAATAATTTGGCCATATCTCTGCCCGTAAAAGTCGCCAAAATTTCTAGAGTTAAACTTCTGCGCTTGAAAAGCTGATTTCTAGTGGATGTGTTTGGCCGATCAAGAATCAAAAACGACTATTTGTCACTCAGTTTTACTCAGGCAATCAAATGAAACATTATAGCGAAGTTTGAAAGCTGGATTTTCTGGTTCGTCAGTGTCGCAAATAAAACAGGTGATTAAAGGTAACGAACATACAGAATGTTTATATAATAACGTTTATTTTGTTCGTAATAGGTGGATAGAGCTTTATTTCAACAGGGTAACTCTTTCAGCAGAAACTACTACCATTATTAGGCCCTAAATACAATAACCTGAAATACTAGCAATGAATAGAAAGAATAAAATAGAATAGAATAGATACTTTATTCAGACATTGCAGCCATAGGCTGAATTAAATCTTGACTAACAATCATAAAAGTGAATAAAATAGAATTAAAAATATATCTCAAGGTTAAAAAATCAACTAAAATATTCATAACCTTTATGCTTAGCTCCTAACAAAACTCTTCTTACAACGAACGGTCTTACAAAGGGGGCGAACGAACTTCCTCGAGTTCCTGAGCGAGTAATCGCAATTGTTTGTAGCTGGGAGAAGCTTGTGGAGCCTATGCTGCGGATTTGAGAGGACAACTAATCGACCCGACGATTTTATACGCCTATCGCGGCGAATTTGATCGCCAGCGAAAATCGAATGATTGATGCCGACACACCTGGCAATGTTTTTCGCCGATCGCAGCAATGTGGCAGTTTTGGAAACTCATGTGATAAAATGTCCCAAACTGATGGGTTGGCTTTACTGGCGATTCGCAGCAATAAACGTAGAAAATCGCGGGAACGGGCACACTTGGCGAATGCCGGCGAATTTAATTTCCGATATCTGACATGCCAGATATCGGCGATTTTATACGCCGGGCGCATAAAATCGCCGATATCTGACACAAGCAAGTGCTTTGCAGCCCAGTGAAGAAATCAAGTGAAAATAATCATATTATGTAGAAAAACAAGTAAAACGTTATCCTTTATTCAATTAACTCGTAAAAAAGTGTGTGATTAAAAAAAGTGGCGCTGACAATTCCTTTTGTCTTGAAAGTAATGAATTACGCCTGTTTATTCGCAGGTGTAAAAAGAAGAAACCTAAATCGCGTTTGACGTCACAAACAAACTTTTTGACTGTTGGGGGCTAGTTGAGATTCATTCTTGTAAAGAAAGTTTAATTTCTAAGGCTACGGCAAAACAGTAGTAATTATTATTTCTTCAGTTAGTGTCCTGTTTGTAATGTATCGATAATGATTTGGCCATATCTCTGCCCGTAAAAGTCGCCAAAAATTTCTAGAGTTAAACTTCTGCGCTTGAAAAGCTGATTTCTAGTGGATGTATTTGGCCGATCAAGAATCAAAAACAAACAATTTGTCACTCAGTTTTACTTAGGTAATCAACTGAAACATTAAAGCGAAGTTTGAAAGCTGGATTTTCCGGTTCGTCAGTGTCGCAAATAAAACAGGTGATTCAAGGTAACGAAAATACAGAATGTTTATATAACAACGTTTATTTTGTTCGTAATAGGTGGATAGACAGCTTTATTTCAACAGGGTAACTCTTTCAGCAAAAACTACTACCATTATTAGGCCCTAAATACAGTAACTTGACATACTAGCAATGAATACTTTAGAAAGAATAAAATAAAATAGAATAGATACTTTATTGTGACATTGCAGCCATAGGCTAAATTACATCTTGACTAACAATCGTAAAAGTAAATAAAATAAAATTAAAAATATGTCTCAAGGTTAACAAATTAACTAAAATCTTCATAAGCTTTATGCTTAGCTCCTAAAAAAACTCTTCTTACAACAAACGGTCTTACAAAGGGGGCGAACGAATTTCCTCGAGTTCCTGAGCGAGTAATCGCCATTGTTTGTAGCTGGGAGAAGCTTGTGGAGCCTATGCTGCAGATTTGAGAGGACAACTAATCCACCTGACGATTTTATACGCCTATCGCGGCGAATTTGATCGCCAGCGAAAATCAAATGATTGATGCCGACACACCTGGCGATGGTTTTCGCCGATCGCAGCGATGTGGCAGTTTTGTAAACTCATGTGATAAAATCTCCCAAACTGATGGGTTGGCTTCACTGGCAATTCGCAGCAATAAACGTAGAAAATCGCGGGAACAGGCACACTTGTCGAATGCCGGTGAAATTTATTTCCGATATCTGACATGCCAGATATATGCGATTTTATACGCCGGGCGCATAAAATCGCCGATATCTGACACAAGCAAGCGCTTTGCAGCCCAGTGAAGAAATCAAGTGAAAATAATCATATTATGTAGAAACACAAGTAAAACGTTATCCTTTATTCAATTAACTCGTAAAAAACGTGATTAAAAAAAATGTCGCTGACAATTCCTTTTGTCTTGAAAGTAATGAATTACGCCTGTTTATTCACAGGTGTAAAAAGAAAAAACCTAAATCACCTTTGACGTCATAAACAAACTTTTTTTGACTGTTGGGGGGCTAGTTGAGATTCATTCTTGTAAAGAAAGTTTAATTTCTAAGGCTACGGCAAAACAGTAGTAATTGTTATTTAATCAGTTAGTGTGCTGTTTGTAATGTATCGCTAATGATTTGGCCATATCTCAGCCGGTAAAAGTCGCCAAAATTTCTAGAGTTAAACTTCCACGCCACAAAAGCTGATTTCTAGTGGATGTGTTTGGCCGATCAAGAATCAAGAACAAACAATTTGTCACTCTGTTTTACTCAGGTAATCAACTGAAACATATAGCGAAGTTTGAAAGCTGGATTTTCCGGTTCGTCAGTGTCGCAAATAAAATAGGTGATTAAAGGTAACGAAAATACAGAATGTTTATATAATAACGTTTATTTTGTTCGTAATAGGTGGATAGACAGCTTTATTTCAACAGGGTAACTCTTTCAGCAAAAACTGTTATCATTCTTAGGCCCTAAATATAATAACCTGACATACTAGCAGTGAATAGGAAGAATAAAATAGAATAGAATAGACACTTTATTCAGACATTGCAGCCATAGGCTGAATTAAATCTTGACTATAACAATCATAAAAGTGAAAAAATAGAATTAAATATACACCTCAAGGTTAAAAAATTAACTAAAATGTTCATAAGCTGTACTGGTATGCTTTGCTCCTAACAAAACTCTTCTTACAACGAACGGTCTTACAAAGGGGGCGAACGAACTTCCTCGAGTTCCTGAGCGAGTAATCGCAATTGTTTGTAGCTGGGAGAAGCTTGTGGAGCCTATGCTGCGGGTTTGAGAGGACAACTAATGGACCTGACGATTTTATACGCTTATCGCGGCGAATTTGATCGCCAGCGAAAATCGAATGATTGATGCCGACACACCTGGCAATGGTTTTCGCCGATCGCAGGGATGTGGCAGTTTTGAAAACTCATGTGATAAAATCTCCCAAACTGATGGGTTGGCTTTACTGGCGATTCACAGCAATAAACGTAGGAAATCGTGGGAACAGGCACACTTGGCGAATGCTAGTGAAATTAATTTCCGATATCTGACATGCCACTGAGATATCGGCGATTTTATACGCCGGGCGTATAAAATCGCCAATATCTGTCACAAGCAAGCGCTTTGCAGCCCAGTGAGGAAATCAAGTGAAAATAATCATATTATGTAGAAACACAAGTAAAACGTTATCCTTTATTCAATTAACTCGTAAAAAAGCGTGATTAAAAAAAATGTCGCTGACAATTCCTTTTGTCTTGAAAGTAATGAATTACGCCTCTTTATTCAAACGTGTAAGACTAAAAGACCCAAATCGCGTTTGACGTGACAAACAAACTTTTTGACTGTTGGGGGCTAGTTGAGATTCATTCTTGTAAAGAACATTTTATTTCTAAGGCTACGGCAAAACGGTAGTAATTATTGTTTAATCAGTTAGTGTGCTGTTTGTAATGTATCGATAATGATTTGGCCATATCTCAGCCGGTAAAAGTCGCCAAAATTTCTAGAGTTAAACTTCCACGCTACAAAAGCTGATTTCTAGTGGATGTGTTTGGCCGATCAAGAATCAAGAACAAACAATTTGTCACTCTGTTTTACTCAGGTAATCAACTGAAACATATAGCGAAGTTTGAAAGCTGGATTTTCCGGTTCGTCAGTGTCGCAAATAAAATAGGTGATTAAAGGTAACGAAAATACAGAATGTTTATATAATAACGTTTATTTTGTTCGTAATAGGTGGATAGACAGCTTTATTTCAACAGGGTAACTCTTTCAGCAAAAACTGTTATCATTCTTAGGCCCTAAATATAATAACCTGACATACTAGCAGTGAATAGGAAGAATAAAATAGAATAGAATAGACACTTTATTCAGACATTGCAGCCATAGGCTGAATTAAATCTTGACTATAACAATCATAAAAGTGAAAAAATAGAATTAAATATACACCTCAAGGTTAAAAAATTAACTAAAATGTTCATAAGCTGTACTGGTATGCTTTGCTCCTAACAAAACTCTTCTTACAACGAACGGTCTTACAAAGGGGGCGAACGAACTTCCTCGAGTTCCTGAGCGAGTAATCGCAATTGTTTGTAGCTGGGAGAAGCTTGTGGAGCCTATGCTGCGGGTTTGAGAGGACAACTAATGGACCTGACGATTTTATACGCTTATCGCGGCGAATTTGATCGCCAGCGAAAATCGAATGATTGATGCCGACACACCTGGCAATGGTTTTCGCCGATCGCAGGGATGTGGCAGTTTTGAAAACTCATGTGATAAAATGTCCCAACCTGATGGGTTAGCTTTACTGGCGATTCGCAGCAATAAACGTAGGAAATCGTGGGAACAGGCACACTTGGCGAATGCTAGTGAAATTAATTTCCGATATCTGACATGCCACTGAGATATCGGCGATTTTATACGCCGGGCGTATAAAATCGCCAATATCTGTCACAAGCAAGCGCTTTGCAGCCCAGTGAGGAAATCAAGTGAAAATAATCATATTATGTAGAAACACAAGTAAAACGTTATCCTTTATTCAATTAACTCGTAAAAAAGCGTGATTAAAAAAAATGTCGCTGACAATTCCTTTTGTCTTGAAAGTAATGAATTACGCCTCTTTATTCAAACGTGTAAGACTAAAAGACCCAAATCGCGTTTGACGTGACAAACAAACTTTTTGACTGTTGGGGGCTAGTTGAGATTCATTCTTGTAAAGAACATTTTATTTCTAAGGCTACGGCAAAACGGTAGTAATTATTGTTTAATCAGTTAGTGTGCTGTTTGTAATGTATCGATAATGATTTGGCCATATCTCAGCCGGTAAAAGTCGCCAAAATTTCTAGAGTTAAACTTCCACGCTACAAAAGCTGATTTCTAGTGGATGTGTTTGGCCGATCAAGAATCAAGAACAAACAATTTGTCACTCTGTTTTACTCAGGTAATCAACTGAAACATATAGCGAAGTTTGAAAGCTGGATTTTCCGGTTCGTCAGTGTCGCAAATAAAATAGGTGATTAAAGGTAACGAAAATACAGAATGTTTATATAATAACGTTTATTTTGTTCGTAATAGGTGGATAGACAGCTTTATTTCAACAGGGTAACTCTTTCAGCAAAAACTGTTATCATTCTTAGGCCCTAAATATAATAACCTGACATACTAGCAGTGAATAGGAAGAATAAAATAGAATAGAATAGACACTTTATTCAGACATTGCAGCCATAGGCTGAATTAAATCTTGACTATAACAATCATAAAAGTGAAAAAATAGAATTAAATATACACCTCAAGGTTAAAAAATTAACTAAAATGTTCATAAGCTGTACTGGTATGCTTTGCTCCTAACAAAACTCTTCTTACAACGAACGGTCTTACAAAGGGGGCGAACGAACTTCCTCGAGTTCCTGAGCGAGTAATCGCAATTGTTTGTAGCTGGGAGAAGCTTGTGGAGCCTATGCTGCGGGTTTGAGAGGACAACTAATGGACCTGACGATTTTATACGCTTATCGCGGCGAATTTGATCGCCAGCGAAAATCGAATGATTGATGCCGACACACCTGGCAATGGTTTTCGCCGATCGCAGGGATGTGGCAGTTTTGAAAACTCATGTGATAAAATGTCCCAACCTGATGGGTTAGCTTTACTGGCGATTCGCAGCAATAAACGTAGGAAATCGTGGGAACAGGCACACTTGGCGAATGCTAGTGAAATTAATTTCCGATATCTGACATGCCACTGAGATATCGGCGATTTTATACGCCGGGCGTATAAAATCGCCAATATCTGTCACAAGCAAGCGCTTTGCAGCCCAGTGAGGAAATCAAGTGAAAATAATCATATTATGTAGAAACACAAGTAAAACGTTATCCTTTATTCAATTAACTCGTAAAAAAGCGTGATTAAAAAAAATGTCGCTGACAATTCCTTTTGTCTTGAAAGTAATGAATTACGCCTCTTTATTCAAACGTGTAAGACTAAAAGACCCAAATCGCGTTTGACGTGACAAACAAACTTTTTGACTGTTGGGGGCTAGTTGAGATTCATTCTTGTAAAGAACATTTTATTTCTAAGGCTACGGCAAAACGGTAGTAATTATTGTTTAATCAGTTAGTGTGCTGTTTGTAATGTATCGATAATGATTTGGCCATATCTCAGCCGGTAAAAGTCGCCAAAATTTCTAGAGTTAAACTTCCACGCTACAAAAGCTGATTTCTAGTGGATGTGTTTGGCCGATCAAGAATCAAGAACAAACAATTTGTCACTCTGTTTTACTCAGGTAATCAACTGAAACATTAAAGCGAAGTTTGAAAGCTGGATTTTCCGGTTCGTCAGTGTCGCAAATAAAACAGGTGATTAAAGGTAACGAACATACAGAATGTTTATATAACAACGTTTATTTTGTTCGTAATAGGTGGATAGACAGCTTTATTTCAACAGGGTAACTCTTTCAGCAAAAACTGTTATCATTCTTAGGCCCTAAATATAATAACCTGACATACTAGCAGTGAATAGGAAGAATAAAATAGAATAGAACAGATACTTTATTCAGACATTGCAGCCATAGGCTGAATTAAATCTTGACTATAACAATCATAAAAGTGAAAAAGTAGAATTAAAAATACACCTCAAGGTTAAAAAATTAACTAAAATGTTCATAAGCCGTACTGGTATGCTTTGCTCCTAACAAAACTCTTCTTACAACGAACGGTCTTACAAAGGGGGCGAACGAACTTCCTCGAGTTCCTGAGCGAGTAATCGCAATTGTTTGTAGCTGGGAGAAGCTTGTGGAGCCTATGCTGCGGGTTTGAGAGGACAACTAATGCACCTGACGATTTTATACGCCTATCGCGGCCAATTTGATCGCCAGCGAAAATCGAATGATTGATGCCGACACACCTAGCAATGGTTTTCGCCAATCGCAGCAATGTGGCAGTTTTGTAAACTCATGTGATAAAATCTCCCAACCTGATGGGTTGGCTTTACTGGCGATTCGCAGCAATAAACGTAGAAAATCGCGGGAACAGGCACACTTGGCGAATGCCAGTGAAATTGATTTCCGATATCTGACATGCTAGATATCGGCGATTTTATACGCCGGGCGTATAAAATCGCCGATATCTGACACAAGCAAGCGCTTTGCAGCCCAGTGAAGAAATCAAGTGAAAATAATCATATTATGTAGAAACACAAGTAAAACGTTATCCTTTATTCAATTAACTCGTAAAAAAGCGTGATTAAAAAAAATGTCGCTGACAATTCCTTTTGTCTTGAAAGTAATGAATTACGCCTCTTTATTCAAACGTGTAAGACTAAAAGACCCAAATCGCGTTTGACGTGACAAACAAACTTTTTGACTGTTGGGGGCTAGTTGAGATTCATTCTTGTAAAGAACATTTTATTTCTAAGGCTACGGCAAAACAGTAGTAATTGTTGTTTCTCCAGTTAGTGTCCTGTTTGTAATGTATCGCTAATAATTTGGCCATATCTCTGCCCGTAAAAGTCGCCAAAAATTTCTAGAGTTATACTTCAACGATTGAAAAGCTGATTTCTAGTGGATGTGTTTGGCCGATCAAAGAATCAAGACCGAACAAGTTGTCACTCAGTTTTACTCAGGTCAGGATCAACTGAAACATTATAGCGAAGTTTGAAAGCTGGATTTTCCGGTTCGTCAGTGTTGCAAATAAAACAGGTGATTAAAGGTAACGAAAATACAGAATGTTTATATAATAACGTTTATTTTGTTCGTAATAGGTGGATAGACAGCTTTATTTCAACAGGGTAACTCTTTCAGCAAAAACTGTTATCATTCTTAGGCCCTAAATATAATAACCTGACATACTAGCAGTGAATAGGAAGAATAAAATAGAATAGAATAGATACTTTATTCAGACATTGCAGCCATAGGCTGAATTACATCTTGACTAACAATCATAAAAGTGAAAAAATAGAATTAAATATACACCTTAAGGTTAAAAAATTAACTAAAATGTTCATAAACTGTATGCTAAGCTCCTAACAAAACTCTTCTTACAACGAACGGTCTTACAACGGGGGAGAACGATCTTCCTCGAGTTCCTGATCGAGTAATCGCAATTGTTTGTAGTTGGGAGAAGCTTGTGGAGCCTATGCTGCGGGTTTGAGAGGACAACTAATGCACCTGACGATTTTATACGCCTATCGCGGCCAATTTGATCGCCAGCGAAAATCGAATGATTGATGCCGACACACCTGGCAATGGTTTTCGCCGATCGCAGCGATGTGGCAGTTTTGTAAACTCATGTGATAAAATCTTCTAACCTGATGGATTGGCTTTACTGGCGATTTGGAGCAATAAACGTAAAAAATCGCGGGAAGGGGCACGCTTGGCGAATGCCGGCGAATTTAATTTCCGATATCTGATATGCCAGATATCGGGCCGAATAAAATCGACGATATCTGACACAAGCAAGCGCTTTGAAGCCCAGTGACGAAATCAAGTGGACATAATAACATTATGTAGAAACACAAGTAAAACGTTATCCTTTTTTCTTTTTTAAAAAAATTTCGATGACAATTCCTATTGTCTTGAAAGCCATTAATTACGCCTGTTTATTCACAATTGAAAAAGAAAAAACCTAAATCGCGTTTGACGTCACAAACCAATTTTTTGACTGTTGGGGGGTAGTTGAGAATCATTCTTTTAAAGAACATTTTATTTCTAAGGCTACGGCCAAACAGTAGTAATTGTTATTTCTCCAGTTAGTGTGCTGTTTGTAATGTATTGATAAAGATTTGGCCATATCTCTCCCGGTAAAAGTCACGAGCAATCGCAATGTTTTTTAGCTGGGAGAAGCTTGTAGAGCCTATGCTGCGGATTTGAGAGGACAACTAATCCACCTGACGATTTTATACGCTTATCGCGGCGAATTTTATCGCCAGCGAAAATTGCAAGCGATTTTCACCAATGATTGATGCAGACACACCTGGTAATGTTTTTCGCCGATCGCAGCAGTGTGGCAGTTTTGAAAACTTATGTGATAAAATCTCCCAACCTGATGGGTTGGCTTTATTGGTGATTCGCAGCAATAAACGTAGAAAATCGCGGGAACGGGCACGCTTGGTGAATGCCGGCGAATTTAATTTCCGTTATAACCCACTGATTAATTTTCGCGCGATTTAATTGGCTACTTTACGTCACGTGGTGCAAATTCACAGGACGGTTATCACGCAATAACCCCCGCCGGCGTTGATATTTGCCCTCCTATTATTTGCATTGAAAAGAAACAAAGCCAGCGGAAAAAAGCCAGCTCAAGAGTTTCACCTCTTCATCTTTATTATTTTTCATGGAAGAAAAACAAAATCGTTTTGTAGATGTCCAGTCATGTTTACATCAACAATGCTGTTCCAATTCCGGAATGAACAAAAATGTCAACGTCTTTGAAGGTTACGAGTAGACTTTCAGATTTAGTCCTACGCAAACTGATTCAGTTTGTCAAGTTTTGGTCTAATCACAGTGAAAATAAAGTTCCTGTAAACCAATCAAATGTACTTGTTTACGTCAATCGCGCGCATCCGCCATCAGATCAGCACTGGCTGCTTTACGAGCGGTTTTCGCGCGATATAAAAATTAATGTGAGGGTTATAAAATAAATAAACCCCTTTCTGGCTTGCTGGTATGTCGGCTGATAATGTCCTTGGCTGAGAAATTGTCCTCAAAATTTCACATTTGCCCTCGAAGCTTCGCTTCTCGGCCAAATATTCATTTTTCGGACAATCTCTCAGCCGCAGACATTATCAGCCGACATACCAGCCGCCTGAAGGGGTTTATTTACTAAATATCTGACATGCCAGATATCGGCGATTTTATACGCCGATCGCAGCGATAGGCGAAAATCCCAATCGCGGCACACCTGGCGATTTTCGCCCATCGCGGCGATCGGCGTGTAAAATCGCCAAGTGTGTCGCTGGCTTAAGACTAGTTTCAGTCACCCATGATGAATATCAGCACAGATTTCGGAACTAACCGATCTTAATTTTCAGATAGTCGTTTTGGGCAGAAACGATTTTCCAAAGAGCAAACTTCCTTTGAAAATGCATCGGACGTGGAAGTTGGTCCTGGTGTTAATCCTGTACTTCTCCTTGCTAATGCCGCCATCTGGTTGCTGGCGCCGCCGACGTCGTTATGATCAAAGGCCGGTAAGGCAACGAATCATGAAGGCTTTCTGCTTAATGAACTTTTGCCGGCCTCAGATATTTTGATTAATTTCTTTTTCCTTAATGAAATTTATTGTAGTCTGTTGTTTCTGGAGGAATACAACTGGTTTTTTTGGAGTATCAAAGAATACTAACTCGAAAGTTTTAAACCCAGAACTTTCTACCGCCTAAAGGTAAACTAAACTAACAAAGAAAGGTTGACCTAAAATAATTAAGGTCCTTAAATGGTCTGCCGGAACAGAAAATGGTATTTTAACAGTGGCTTATGGATATTATTCTTCATAGAGCCCACATAGAGGCGAAATTTAGCAAGCCATAGTTTAGAATAAAGCTTCCTTTGGAATAAATGTGATAGTATATTTTTTAAGCCTGGTAAATAAATGAGAATGATGTATTACATCACTTGCAAAAAATTTCGGCCGTTAAAATTTCGGACTTTTTTTTTCGGACGTTCAACTTTCAAACGCTTTTTCCCTCATTTCGGACAATTTTCGGACAAAAATAGTGTCCGAAATTTTTACAGTGTAGTATAAAACTTTAAAAGTACTTTCTACGCGACGGCATCACATATTCAAAGCCAATATACATGATATGGCTAGAATTCGGATGAGGCGACTTTGCTCAGTCGTTCTTTTTATCACTGGAAAGGAAAATATTTGTTTCTTTTATTGAAGGTACAGTAAAACTATCATTTTCACAGATTTTATTTCAGTCTAATTCATGTTTTTTAGTCGTAAATTTACGTTAAGCATGTTTCAGCGCAGTGTCCGAAATTTTTGTCCGAAATTAAAATCGTCCGAAATTTTTTGCAAGTAATGTATTCAGTCTGCAGTGACACAACTGAGTTCTCAGTCCCAACAACCTTTGTCCCAACAGGAGTCGAACCTTTGACCTTCCGATTACTACTTCGAATGCTCTACGGCTTTTACATTATGTATTCTTATGAAAAAAGGACAACATCCTTTCCGTTTTCACATTGCTTGATTTTCCTTAATCCAAACTTTAAGTTTGCTGTGCTGATTTTATTTCAGTGTACCTGCTCATGGTGTAAACTAGAATGGAGGGACAAGGAAGGGAAAATTCACACCGCCTTTGCTTCAGATTGCAACTCGTCCTGCTCACCACGCGGCTGTGCTCTTAATAGACGCTGCCTACTTTCCACTACAAAAGGCTCGTTATCTTATTATAAATGCAATTAGGGGAGGCAGCGTGGCCTTGTGGTTAGGGCGCCGCCGAAATGTAATCCGGAGGCCCCCGCTCTGACCGCTTGGATTTAATTGTATAATGGTTGTGTTAGGGAAACTTTGGTCGATATTTATTATACTCATATTCGAATTTATAGGGAATATTTCATATTTATCCAAGTATAGTTTTGTGGTTTAAGGTAGTGTTAATATTGGTTCTATGTCGTATATCGTTCAATTTGTAAAGGGCAATGGTAACCTTAGTTTCCGTTTGAGCTCTTTAGTAATTTGCTGAGCTGTGCAAATGTTCTCGAAAACCTTATCATGCTTGACTTAAGGGAAAATAATTAGAAAAGCCAACAGAAACTATGCTAGGAAATATTTTCAAATTATCTTCGTTGACCTGAATAAGGAAGTTCTAGAAGTGTTTCTTGAAGTAAATTTAGGGTTCCGTTTGAAATGAATAGTCTTGATCATGAATACTCTAGAGTATTCAATGGGAATTAATCAACAACTTGTCAGTTTGACGTTTATCTTTACGCCTCTATGGATCCCGCTCCGCTCTGTGAATAAATAGCTCAACCGTTTAGTTATGAATACTAAGTGAGTTTCTTTGTGAACTGTGATAACGGTAATTACGCGGTACGAGCCCTTCACTGACACTTCGGAAAACTCATTTCCTACGTTTACGTTTACGCGTTATTCAAAATACTGCCACGTCCTCTGTAATTACTTTTCACGTTCACACGTATTGTATTCTGTTAACAATGGATACTTGTGCAAATCATATATATACAACTCTGTATGTAGCGCTAAGTGATTACATGTTTACAACCTTTGCTGTTGGACGAACTTATGTCCGTCCGTCCTGCGAGAATAAACTACTGTTGGAACCAAAAGAGAAGTTGTCGCTGTTAATTCTACATCCAGTTGCGGCTAGATCTTGGTACCTCGAGTGAGTGACGGCCCTTTCTCTCAAGCGATCTCTCCTTGAGTTAATCTTCCCCAAGAATTGTCATGTTTACACGTGCGATAAGCATAAGCATAAGGTGACATACGCAAGCGCAGAAGCACTGATAAAAATGTGGCACAATCGCGCGGCTGGACTGTCTTTTGGCGTGAGATTTGATTCCAACATGGTGGACTAGAATGTATACGATAACAACGTGTCACTGTTTTTCAGTTTCCTTTCCTTGCGCTTGTGCTTATGCTTGCATCGTCCCGGTTTACACGTATGACGCAACGACACAAGCACACGAGAATGGAAATCGCTCCGTTCTCTTGTGCTTGTGCTTATGCTTGCGTCGTAGGTGTGAACCAGGCCTAACATCGTCGATGATTATGATATCCTAGCGGCAGTGTGATGTCATGATGCAACCGAAAGCCGTTGAGAAGTACTTTACCGTTGTGCTTTGTAGCTTTCCATGCATATAAGGTGGTTCTGCTTTTTGAGTCTGTGGATGAAATCCTTATGTTTTTCTGCAGTCTTCGCTGGAAAAGGAAGGGAGGAGAGGGAAAGGTATCCCACTGAATAAAAGTGATAGGTTATGTAAATGAAATAAAATATAAACGAAATACGACTAGCGTTCCAATTTTTGAGCGGTTTTCAATCGGGGGTCGAAAGTAGTTCGCGTTTGTTTTAGTTTCGCTTTCCTACGCTCTGTGATTGGTTAGCAAAACTTGAATCACTTTTTTAACCATTAAGATTCATAACCAAAACCAATCATGACTCACTCGCACGCGTTTTCCCGCGCTTGGCGCCAATTACGTGAATTTGCTTCGAATTCTGATTGGCTCATTGTGTTGTTTACTTCTGTTCTGATTGGCCCGGCCTTGAATTGCAGTTGACGCTACCAAAACGCGTCATATAACCACTACTTCCTTACTAAGCGCTCATAAATCACAGAAGTTACAAAACCACGCTGCCCGAATTCTAAAACTTCCAGGTAAGTATAACACTAATGTTCAAGATTTATTTATGAAACTTGGGTGGAGAAAACTAAGTACTCAACGACAAATGCAGCAAAAAATATTATGGTCTTCAAGTCTTTACATGGTTTTACACCTGTGTATCTAAGCAAGCAATTTATCAATCGCTGTAACGTAACAGAATATCCTCTGAGAGATTTCTTGAACAAACAAACTTGCATTACCTTTCAGAAAAGATCTTCAGCTATAGTGGTGCGGTACTTTGGAACAGCTTGGGCACAAAAGAAAACATTTAAACAAAATATTTAAATACTTAAATGTGGTCTGTTTTGTTCCCGGATCGTTTTTTGTCGCTTTAATGGCATAATTATGAAAGCTAATACAGATTGATCTATCCGGATGCTTGAGCTGCAAATTTTAGTTGCTGCCCCAAGTCACCGTAGCTGTTGTTAGCTTCACGTAAATGCTAGCTAACCTAATTTTTTCGCGTTATTAACAGCATATTTGTCCGTCGAAAATAAAAGAAACTAGGTTTACAGAAAATAAATTTCGAGCTGACATTTTAACGAAGAAAACTGTAGATTTTCATTACAATTAATTTTGAATCTCTTCGGTGTGTGTTCCAAGATCGACTAATTTCAAATTTCTCTCTCAAATCCCTTGTGTTCCCATATCGTTTCCTACCATTCTGAAGACATATATGAAAGCTAATACAGATTGATTTGTTCCGATGCTTTAGCTGAAACATTTTGGTTGCAGAAAGTTTGAGGAAACGGAATTTTATGTCCTGAATTTACCGTAGCTGTTGTTGGCTTTACGAAAATGCTAGCTGACTGGTTTTTTTTGCAACATTAACGACATATTTGACCTTTGAAAATGAAAGGAATTAGTTTTACAGAAAATAAATTTTGAGTTGACATTTTGCCGAAGAAAACTGTAGATTTTATTACGACTAGTTTCGAATCTCTCTCGAATCTTTTGTGTTCCTATACCGACTAATTTATTTCGAATCCCTCTCGAATCCCTTATGTTTCTAGACTAATTTCGAATCTCTTTCGAATCTCTTGTGTTCTCGGATCGTTTTCTACCCTTGTATTAATGAATGAGTTTTTTTTTATATACCGCACATATCACCAAGTCTCATAGCGATTTACAATTCTATGAGGTGAGATCGGACGTCAGAATGTGAAGGCGCCTCTGGCAGCCGCTATCGGTTCATATTAAATCTCACCCACCCACCCACCCACCCACTCAACCCAAGCATAAGTGTGAAAGATAGAAGGCCAGACCACAACACCGGGAACTACGTCCCCCACTCTTGCAAACAGTGTGTGGGTTCTTCAACGTCCCACAAAGTAATCATGAACAAGGGTTGTAAAGACATAGTTGTGAAAAGCAGTTCCGATGCTTCAGTTGAAAATTTTAGTTGCAGAATGTTTTAGGAAACAGAGTTTTAGTCCTAGAATTTACCAGCTGTTTTTGGCTTTACGAAAAAGCTAGCTAACCTTTTTTCGCATTTTTAACGACATATTTGAGCTTCGAAAATGAAAGACCGGAATCAGTTCTCCAGAAAATGAAATTTTTTTAAGCTGTCATTTTGCCGAGGAAAACTGTAGATTTTCTTGACTAATTTCCAATCTCTGAGGCGATTTACGCCATCCGAACAGATATCTACTGAAGAGATTCGTCGAGTGCCCCTGAATCAACAGATGAGTTCCGTGAGAAACTATGCCTCTTTCAGGTTAATGAGATTCATGAACTGTATGGCAGACATCACAAGGTGTCCCCTAACCTTAATTCTCACTAAAACACACTTAATTCTGTCAAATATGAAGTCATATGAAAACGACAAAAGGAAGTATCCAAATTCAGGGTTAGGTGCATTTCTGGACACAAGTGTCTTTCAGCGGTGATTAGTTGCATTCTGAAAGACACGGCAGTCATGAAAACAGTTTTTTCAGATATGTTTTAAAATATTATAGGGTGATTCAACGTTTAGATTTGGGATAGCTATTTGTCAATTTTATTGTGTACTGATGAATTCACCGTGTTTAAAATAAAGTTACACAGTTACATAAAGTTGTGCAGAAAATGATGCTTTTTTAGGTGGAAACTATTTAACAAGAGTTACGCTACCACGAGAAAATGCCGAAAAGTGCGCATGCGCAACCGTCCATCCAAACGATCCCACAATGCCTTACTCGTACCAGTCTTCGCACAGTTTTGGGGAGTTGAGAATTGTTGCCATTGGTGACCATTCTTTTCTTCTCAACAAAACAACCAAAACTGACCACTTGAAAACAGCGTGCTTTTTATATTAAAAAATTGTAAAAATAAATGAGTTTTTTCTTTTATAAATTTTCTTTCTTTCTGTTCGCGAGTGAACATTATCAAGTCACCTGATCAATTAAAACCAGTGTGACTCAGTGCAGATATTATTCTGCTCCTTCTAACTCTACTCTGGAGCAGTGATGGGGGCTCGTTTTGGAAAAAGTATTTTTTATTTTTCTACACTTTCATATCAACAGTTTATGCAACGCATTTTAATGTGTATTTTATCTAGCGAATGATATTCGACACTGTTAATTGGATGTAAATGAATCCTCAAGTCAAATCAAGTCATCTTTATTTAAGTCTGTTTAATGCTCTCAATGAAGGGCTCAATATTAGTGAATATTTCGAAATAGTGTGTGATGTAAGAAAAAGATAAAACAGAAATATCTTGTTTACATACTGCTAGACTAACAGTTAACCGACGATTGCATACGGTGTCGCCCAACTTTTTGCGACTTGAACAAGAGTTGCAAACCTTGTTTGCTTCACTGAGATTCAACTACAATTGGGTGAAAAGACTTGCTGGAGAGCTTTTTTGTAACATTTCTTCAGCGTTTTCGTCGTCTTCTTCTTCTGAATCACTTTCTTCAGCCAATGTTTGAAGCTTAGCCATTAATTTCTCCGGTGTAACAGAAATTCTATGTGCGCCTTCAGAAACCGAACTCGTTCTATTGTTCATACCACTTAAGTCATTTTTCGCTTCAGTTTTCTCTCTGTTCACGTTCAGTACGGCAACCTTTGCAATCTTGCTCATAACGTTCATCGATCCTCTTCGAATTCTCGGCGACGGTGTTAATGTTTGAGAAAGTCTTCGGCCGCCGGCACCGAATGATTGAGAACCTCTTCTTTGAAGCGGTTTGCTTGTTGTGGCTGTGGAGGTAGTTGCTAAGGAAGCGCGCCTGAAAGCCGCATTGGTGTTAAGAGCCAATTTGCTTGCCTTGTTGATACTAAAACGGCGGGTAAGTTGACAAGAAATCGGGGAAACGGCTGGAGATGGGAGCTCGCACAGATCATCTCCGAGTTCAGCATCTTGTGAAGCGCTGTCAGCTAGACTAGCGAGCGATTCGCTGATTACAACTGGTTTTGGTTTGACGCCGCAACGAAACGCGTTCGAAACGTGTCCTTCGTAAATGCGAAAGAGTTCTCTGAGATTTTCACGATGACTTTTCTCGCTTGCTTGACTCAATAGATTGCCTGGAGCGGTGTTTGGTCTTTGAAAATTATTTTGTTTTGAAAGTTGATCATTTAGCGACTCTCGATTTTGAGAGTCTAAAGAAGAGCGAGGCGGAAGCTGCATGACTCGGAAGAGCGGTGATTTCGAGGCTGATCGGAGACTTTCCTTTGTCCTTCCCCATTCTTCGGCGGTTTTGAATTCCACATTATCTCGCGCTCCTTTTGAAGCCTTGCCTTCTGAAACTAGAATTCGCGCGCAAAAGAAATTCCCCGATTTCGACGCAATAATCAAAGGGGTTTCTCCTTTGTTGTTCATTTTGTCGACGTTCAATTTGAATCTTTTTAATTTGTTTAGCAGAAGATTTAACACCACGAAGTTACCCGACATTGCAGCGTAATGTAGCGCTGTATTTCCTTCTTTATCTTGCGCATTTAGATCAAAATCACTTGCTTCTTCCAGCATAATGGAGACTAATTGTTCTTGTCCCCGTTTACAAGCATGTGACAGGGCTGTTAGTCCATTTTTGTCCTTCAAACCGACCTTTGCTCCGCGTGAAAGGAGTATTTTGGTGTATTTTGCCGCTTTGACTTCGTCTTCGAGAAAGCAAAGTTGCATGAGAGCCGTTCTCATCTCAGAATCCCTCTTGTTCACGTCAATTCCAATATCAAGAAGCAGTTTTACTTGTGTAAACCGCTTTTCTCTGATAGCCGCGTTTAGCGCCGCCATTTTCGCTGTTTTAGGTCAAACGCAGCAAAATTATAGTCACTCCTTTTCGGAGCTTAGCAAACACTCTGGCCAACGCAATATCTGCGAGTCTTAGTGTAAAAGCTCTCATGTGGCAGGTGCATTTTTTCTTCGACTTATTTTGCATTTTCTTTTTCCGCTCATATTATTTAACAGCCATTGTCTGTTCTCTCATTATGAACAACATCTTGTCAACAGTTTCCATGCCAACTCCTATAACTACCAAATGAACCCGACAAAGGTGATATTAAATGATTTTCTCTATATAAACACATTTCGGAAGCGTTTTCTGGCGCGTCACACGCCACACGTAAGATAAATCAACAATTATTAGGTTGACCGTACAACGTTGAATCGTAATCAGAATAATTAAGACCAAAAGTGGAGGATGACGCTCATTTCACATGAATATAATAAAATTTAATTTTGCAAAGCAACGAATTAAACCAAGCATTTTTTGCGCGAAATAGTCTACTATTGTTATCACTGAGAGTGGGTTAGGAAATTAACTTTCTGCCGTATAATTGCTCTATTTTAATTTTTTTTTTAATTTTGTTGGTTTAAAAACAGGCTAAATTGAAAGCGTCATAAATAACCTTTTTGGCAAATTTAACACTTTTCTGACAGGTATTAAGCTCCATGTTTATTAAGCTGGATGAGAATATGCAAATTGGCGACAAAATATCTGGTAGAATATTTATCTGCAGTTTGAGTTTCTGTAAACCGATATTATTTCGTTCTTTGTTGTTTCTTTCTTTAAATTCAGTTGCTCGGCTAAGGTTTTCTTTAAATAACACTCTGGGTAATCTTTTGAGGATGATCTAAAAACTCGGGAATATGGAAGTCGTGGGACAGGAAAACAAAATTGCATTGAATAATATTGTCTGGGTCACTGCTTTTGCTAAAAACACTCAACCTTAAAGAAATTGAACCTTTCACGAGCTTTTCAGAGAAGCATGGTGCATGGTAATTCTATCTTTTGAGTCTGTGGACGAAATTCTAAGGTATGACCATTCAAACGAAAGCTACTGAGCAGTACTTTGCCGTGGTGCTGTTAATTATGCCGTACCCCTGAGGTGGTCCTAACGTTTGAGTCTAGGAATAAAAACCTAGTGTGACCATTCAAACCAAAGTAGTTGAGCTGTACTGTGCTATGGCCGGTATTTTGTTATGTTGTACAAGGTGCTTTGTCACGGTTATTTTTTTGAATATATGCGAAGTGCTTTTGCGGATAAACGAATTCAGATTCTAATTCATATTTCTGATTCCCGTTGACTCAGGTGTCGCCGGAATCTTGCACTTTCCTGAGCTGTTACTCAGGTTAGCGAGGAGATTTAACGGCAACGTTTTTACTTGTTTTACCGAAAAGAAAGAAACGCTACATTGTTTAAATCGATTATTTGAAAAATTATAAAACTGGGATTTGCATGTTTATGTACAATGGTTTTTAAAATATGGCGATTTTCAATTGAGTAGCGTCGAGCGCATTTTCCATTCACGCTTCGATTTCTGATTGGTCCATTATGTTGGTTACCTTCATTGTGACTGGCTACAGCACCCGAACCTCTTATCTTTAATTAAGATAAGCTGTTGTTAATTTTTCGCGAAAAGATAAATATATTTTTAAGAAGACATTATGCCCAGTTGTTCAAGTAAATGTTTCTTTACAATAAAATCTTGTGGTCAAGATGCATGCATCAAAATGGCCTAAGCGGCCTGCCGTTAACCCGCTTTATGTAGAATGTAAACCAACTGGGAATATTATTACTTCCCACTGGATGGAAGGTCACCTTTTTAATTTATTAGATTTCTCCAACTGTTCCGTCACCGGTTCACGTTTATACGTCTGTCTAGCCAGAGAAATTTTATTGTCTACGAAAACAACATGGCAATACGGAGACCAGCCTTACCTCGATCGAACTACCATAGTTCTTATTTTTCGATAGCGAGTCGAATTGAAAGTCCAACGTGCCAACCGCTAGCCCATGGAGAGAGATTTAGAATCGCGTTTACGGAAAACGGAAATCATGAGCCTGATTCGCGTTTACGTTTTCTTGAAAAGAATGAGCGCATAGATGAGAATAGTGCAAAATAATTCTGGCCTTTGATGCCGACGTAAAACTGCGCAATTTTACTGAGAAACTGAAAACAGGAACCGGCAAATGTGGGATAAAAATGGTCTTAAACATAATTCTAATTATAAATCTCTCTACTATAACAACGCGCTTACGCCTATCAAGGAAGATCGAAGATAGCTATTAAAAACGTTAACTGTTCGTCTTTTTATAACAGAGGATGACTACTTCACTCCCGGCTGGGAAGTTTTACACAGCTACTCGCCACCGAACCCGAGATGGTCGCGCTCTGTCGGCGAAACCATTAGTTTTGGTTCAGTTCACTTAACAGTGATAAACGTGAGGTTAACATCGAGTTCAAAACTCTAAATTAGCAAAACCACAGCGACAAATCGTTGAGAAATGTCGGATAGTTTACATCTTAAATCAGATTATCGTAGACGGCAATGTTCCGATTCTTATTACAGTAAAAGGGAGAAGAAGAAGAAGAAAAAAAAAACCTTTGTTCGAGACCAAAAGGAACCTGTTCCTCCCTGACTCATTCCAATAATATTTTTTTATTGGCTCAGTATAATTTTTTCAGTAAAACGTAAGCCAAAACAGCTATTTATTGTCTGTTGTTTGCTGCTATTTTCTTTCGCCAGTAATAATAAAGTCAAGTACAAATCATGGTATGTTTTGCTATCGGTCCATTCCTTCGGAGAATGGGCTTCCTGTGATAGCAGCTCGGATCACAGCTCATTCCTATTATAGGAGCTTCTTGCTCATTAATTTACTTTTCTGGTAGTTTCTAAGACGTCTATGCTGCATAGAACCGCGGTAAGGATATGGAAATGAATTCGTTACTTAGTTAGCCCATACTGTAAGAGTTCATATGCTCTTCGTGCATAAGAAATAAACGAAAATGATTCAGTTGCAGTTGGGAAAAGACTGTTTTGGTCACTGACTATGGGAAACGTTTGTAGAAACTTAAAAACGTCGTTTGGCCAATCAATTTCGGCCATCATCGTTTAAAATATAAAAAGAAAGCAAACTGCTTTTTACTTTCTTCAAAGGAATGGCACAGTGGTCGTTAGTTGAGAGAATAATTAAGAAAAATACTTGTAAATTCTAGGAACGTCTGTTCAGTAAATGAACAAAAAACGTTTTTCATTATAATATTAAACTTCAAATGAGGTCTTAAGCTACTGTTCAAATAAAATCTTATGGTTGGTAACAAAAATCTGTTATCAGAACATTTTGGTAAGGAGATAACTGAACATATTTCATTCGCTTGTGCTGAAAATTTATTTTCATAAAGTTTTACTTTTTGAGGCAATTTTGATGTGAAGCGCTTGTGGACGTTTTAGGAATAAGCGCTGTAGAAGTAAATTATTATTATTATTATTATTATTATTATTATTATTATTATTATTATTATTATTATTATTATTATTATTATCATCATCCTAGGTATTGTTTCTTAACAATACGGCTATTGTTATTCCAAGAATAGGTTTCTGTACTCTCCTTCGCGCGCAGCCGTCGTTTGGTCTCGTCACGCAACGCGCTCCCTCCCCCACCTTGCGTGACGAGGCCAAACGGCTAAGGTTTTTGTTGTTACAGAAACAGTGCTAAAGAAACATCTTAATTAAGGAGGCCTTCGTTAATCGGTCCCCAGAGTTCCCGATAAAACGAAGTGTTGTGTGATTGAATTCTGTTTTCTTTTTTTTGTTGTCATATTGGACATTTCAGGTAATTTATTTACTAAAAAAATGCAAATCCGACCTACGCGACACATTCATAACAACGTGTCGTTGTTTAATATATCCATTAAGGCTCAGTGAATCACCTTTTAATAAACAACTGCTGGGTTTTGTTGTCGTTCCAGCTTTTGTATACAAAAACAAATTCAAAATTTCCCCAAATATTCGACAGAAAGACAGGTCCGATGAGGAGGCCTATGAAGGCCCTTCCGTATAAGCCTTATGAAACGCAAAATTCGAAATGATTAGCCCTAAAAGTGCTATGAACAGGCGTAAGTCCAGAGCTTGGATAAGGATTTTATTATGATTTTAATACGAAACAAAAAAAAAGTAAAAAAGGATCACTTGCGTAATTTTGACATCAACGAGAGGCTTATTGCAAAGGGTGTTTCGAAATATTAAAAAGTTGAAAATATTTTGAGTAATAAATGCAAAACACATTTACCTTACCAAAACTTATTACCTTGGCAATAATCTTCTCTTTTGTTTTTTTTTCAGTAGGTGGGTTACTCGTTCGTGACTAATGATGATAGTTTTACGATCGTTTTAAAGAGCACTTGAGTTGCTAAAACGTTTGAGTAGGAAATCTATCAAGAAAGTCATAACAAGCACTTTTTGTCATATTTAATAAGCTTGAGGTAAATAAGATGACCGCTAGAGTTGTAGCATCATCTTTTATAACCTCCAGAGGCGCCACTCAGCTCCATGTCTCAGTTGTTAATTTCAAGAAGTCGCGTAAAATATTTCATAACACCACATAAATTAGCTATTTTAATATGCAATATCACACGATGAAAGTCTTTTGGACAAAATGCCGACATGGTAATAATTAATTGCGTTTATCAACCAATAAAATGTGGGATATTTTATGATGTTAGCCAAATTGGCACAAAAGAAACAGCTGCCACCGACTCTAGCAGGTTCGTAGGCTGTTGGACGTTTTTCAACCTTTAATCAATTGTTTAGCCATGACCAATGCTGGAGGCAGGATCGATGTAAAGGTAAGTTATTTAGTCAACCGAATACGTACTTTTGAAACAACAAAAACAATGAAAGACTTTGATAGTTCCAAAGTGGACTTGAATCATACGTGATAACACATAACTTGCTAAAAATGCAAAGCCTTCTGGGGTTAAGTCTAACGCACTGATAATGGATTCGGGAAATAAAAACACTACAGGTCGTACAACCGGTCACAGCTACGAACAGCGTCGAAATAGTTAAGATGTGTTTAGGGCAAAACCCAAACATTCTTTTGTAGCCGGCCCGCACTATACTGGACAACAAAAACACTATTTTTACGCTATATTTCAACGTGTTATTGTACACTAAGCTACGAAATTGAATGATGACGCGCAACATTTTCCGAGTAATATTTTGTAGACGTATTACTGAAATACGGACTGGCATGCTGAAACATTTTATCGAACAATTCTGGATCGTGTATATCTGGGACTTGAACTTTTACTATACACTGTTACATCAAGCCGCTTCGGTTATACTGGTCTTTTGGACTTAAGCAATAAATACAACATCGCACGGTACTCCCTGTCAGATCCGTTTGTCCAACGGGCTTTAGTAGAGCAAAGGTTGGCTGATGCTGTACCTCCATCTGAGTATTAACTGATTTAAGTTGCCTAGAAAGAGACTTACCTTAACCAATTCGTGTTATTTACTTGCAAGAAATACGATATTAATTAAATATTTCAGCACAAATAACTGAAATGGAATGTGTGCTGTACGAGGCAGTTGAACAGTCCTTGATAAATGTGAAAAAAAAAGAAAGAAAAAAATTGTTGAAGTGAACGGGATAAGAAAGCTGGCATCAGAAGTTTGGAAGAGAAAGTTTTCAAAGCCTGTAATTGTTATACGCAGCTTCACTCCATTAAAGGGCAAGCAGCATAAATTTTAGCTCGAATAACAAAGTCGTTATGAAACACCTGCCAAATCATTATGCTTGTACTGAATAATTATTATAGTTAGGTGTCTGATCTCAGTAAGGTAACTCAACAGACTTTATGGGTGCAAAAACAAGAACAAGAACAACATCAATACTTTATTTCACCCCATTATTATTACAAAAGAAAATATAAATATATACATACAATAGACGATAGGTTTGTTAAATACACACAAAAATAAAGTTAAAGAGAGTTAAGTAAAGTACCAGTATATTAAAATGACCATAATTCTTACGTTGCAAAACAGTATTATTTCTTATCTTAGAATTGCAAAATCGAAATCGAAGTACAGATGTCTAGTAATCTTTGATTAAGTGTTGTTTCATTTTCTTTTTAAATAAAGACAAAGAAGATGATTTAATATCTTCATCAATGGAATTCCACACTGATGGACCTTGAAATCTAATATTGAATATTCCATAATTAGTTCTTGCTTTTGGGAGATAATAAGACTGTTTTGCAGCAAGCCTTTTATTATAGCTATGAATCTGTGTTATTTTAGTGAAAAAAGAAATAAAAACAGGTGGTAATAGTTGATTGTGATATTTCTACATAAAGATGGCTAAATAAAAAGTTACTAGGTCCAAAAATTTTATAATTTCAAGAGACTTAAACAAAGGACTAGGGTGTTCATCAATGCGATGGCGATCAGTGCGATGGCGTAATACGAATAAAAGAATGTAATAATAATAATAATAATAATAATAATAATAATAATAATAATAATAATAATAATAATAATAATAATAATAATAATAATAATAATAATATTAAAGGATACGAGGTACACCAGTATAATATTATCATGGATGTGCTAGGCGGCTCGTCGAAAGAGACAGAGATTAGTGTGCGATCACTGGTTGGGCGAAAGACTACTCAAGTCTTAGAGAGAATGCAGAAGGCAGTTTTATCGGCGACGCTGAACATTGCAAGAACTTTCAAAGTAGTAACATGATAATGTTATATTATACTAAGATTGATAGATCAGCCATGAATAGTTATTTGTATGAGTTTTAGACTTTCAGACATCTAGACTGTGACTTTTATATATGTATATATATTTTATTGATTTATTCACGTGCTTTTTTAAGTTTCGCTTGGCTCACAGGTTACGCTGTGCGCCCTGTGTTGCTTTCTGATACTGTGCATACAGATAGTTTTACTGCGCATGATAATAATAATAATAATAATAATAATCATCATCATCATCATCATCATCATCATTATCATCATCATCGTCTTCATCATTATACTCTCTCCGTGAGGGGCCTCTTAGGGTTTATGAAACGAAAAAAAAAAATATAACGCTGATATTGCAAATGAAACATGACGACTCAATAATCTCAGTTGGCCGTCAGCATACCAGTCGCCAGTTGGCTATTTTACAAGCGTAAAGGAGTTGAACTTGGGTTTTCTGCATATGTGAAACGACTTGAACGCCAAGGACCTGTAGATTTGATGTCCGGCTCCCTAACCACTCGACTATGCTAGGGCCTCTACAGATGATCTCAAAAGGTCTTTACGAGTGGTGTTTTTGTTTACCTATCCGCTTTGATAGTAATAGCCCGTTTTCTTTTAAGTCTAGATTGAATAAGACAACTTGCAAACAAAGAAAGCGACTGAAGAATCGCGCCTTTTTCATCTCGTATTTTTTTAATACAGAGTTGAAATTTCCAGTGTGGTGTAACGGATTTATATGAAGAGGCCCTAAAAGGAAGAAGAGGGTAATTCATATCTCACGTGATCACGGGCATTAACTTAATTGATATGGACAGGAGCCAAGCTTTTGAGCAGTATTGTTCTGTCCTAGTGTTAATTGCTTTGTCCAAAGCAGTTCTAATTATAAGTGGATTTATTCATCAGTCAAAGCCTTTGAGCACTTCGTGCCTTCCTGTGGTGCTATTTCAGGTGCTTTGTGAAGTGGTTCCATCTTAAAAGTCTGTGGATAAATGACAGTTTTCCCACGTTTTCGGTTCATTATTTTATTATGTAATCCTCAAGTCAGAAACCATTCATATGACGGCTATTGAGCGGTAAGTTTTTGTGGCAGTCGCTTAAATATGTCGCTTTTGTTGTACTGACATTTTAATGTTCCCAGCCTAAAGCTTGTTCATTCAGTTCAAACTGAGCTACTAAGCAATACTTTCCTGTGGATAGGTTTATTATCCTGGGGTAGGTAGCTTCAACTTTTGCGTCCGTGATCAAAATCTTTAACCTTTCCAATGAAAGTTGCTTGCTGAGAACGATGTATTGTACTTTCCTGTGCTGTGGCCGGTTTTGCTTCCAGTATGCTACAACAAACAATCTTTTTATCACTGAATGTGAGGTAGAAAGTTCAAAACTTCCCTCAATTCACATTATTTTCTATCAAACGTTAATTTGTATTGAACCAGTATGAGGTATAATTTGCATGTAAATTAAGTCTTCTTAGTTTTTCGCGCCCGGTGTGCCAAGAACACATCCACACATCCACCTGCCTGGAGAATCGAAAATATTACCATCCTCGAAAAACAATTCACATAAAGTCTAGCAGATTACGTTAATGACTTGTTCCTGTGTGTGATCTACGCTGAAATCATTTAAAACCCTTTTGTACAAAGGGACAGGTGTCTTGTAATTAGGCGGTATTGACAACCGGTTTCAAATACCTGCCTGCTTGTTTTGCCCAGTAGGCAACAGCAACGTTTGTCAAGAGTTTAGAGAGTGTTGCCGGTCGGAGGTAATGGTACATACAGTTGAATATGGTCACAGAGATAGCTAGCTTTCTAGTATAACAATCATAAAGTCTTCAGCCTTGGGTGTATCGGCTGTCGCTACTTACTGAGTCGATTGTGGGGCCTGCAAACCATGCAGACGATACCGGATTATAACGGGTAACTACCATTAACGTTCTTGAGTAAATATCGTAAGATATCCTTGAATCAATTCACTCAGTTCTAGCGGTTGCAATCGGTGGCCGGTGTTTATGCGTGCTAGTAGGGTATTAATGAGTTTTTCGGTTTCGATTCATTCTTGTTTTAATTTGGTCCATCCAATTGTCTGTAGAGCTCTCCCCGACCCGTGTGGTAAACTGGCCCTTGGGTTCTAGTGTTAATCATTCGTTAAAAAGCTGAAACGCACAAATAGTCATTTCCAGTTTTTTTAACTAAGATATCACGATCAGTTTTCTTTTCTCGATGGTCGTCTAATTCATCAGTTCCGCACTATCTTTAAACCCCGACGAGAAGTAACAATTTTAATTCAGTTTTGTCCAGTCCTCTCCAGTATCTAATTCACAAGCGTAGCTAGCTAGAAGCTGAACAATTTAGCTGAAAGTGGGTTGAGAAAATTGTGAGTTACGGACCGCCAACGATGTACCCGGATATCAAAAACGGCTTCAAGTTGTGAGCTGACGACGCCGTATCGCAATAAAGAAGTTTGAAATGTGTTTATACTACGTGCTATAGAAATCAGCTTATTGTGAGAATGGACAACCCAAATTGTGAAAAATATGCGCTGGCACTGGTTTCAAAATTTTCTTTTTTTTTTGTTTGTTTATTGTCTGTCGTTGGTTCTGAGTATTAAAACAGCAAACCAGTTTTCACTGCGTAATTTTGTTCCCAAAATGATTTCACTAAGCTTTTGCTACGTTTTAATGTATTCTAACCAAATTAGTGAAAAGAGGTTTCTTTCACAATCTTTGCATTCATTATCTGAGGATAAGTATACAATTTCAAGGGCAAGGGTTAATTGCATCGTGATTGTAGGCGCTTCCTAATGAAAATGTTTCTCGTGGCTTCGCTTTTATCGCAACTGAGCGTTTTGTTGAAATTAGTCAACTCTTGTAAGAAGCCAGGAAGTTAAGTTTTTGTTTGACATATGGTAGCTCAATTATTAAAAAAATACATTTTCTTTATTCTAAAGTGTTTATGAAATAATCTTAGTGAGGGCTCAAGTGATTGGTTGAAAGCTGTTTTCATTTGTCATTCTAAGATAAAAAAAGGCACGTCGTTCGCACTCTTATTGAATGAAAAGTATATTTCCTTAATTCTATAGAATTGTCTATAGACTTAAATGGGCGCTGATCGTATTCATTGCAAACGTGAAGGCAACAGGTCACCATGCCGACTGTGATTTTTTCACCGTTTTCCATGCTTACCGTCTGCCGTTTACTTGTTCATCACAAGAAAAGCGTTTGAATCATCCTGTTACCATCACCAGCATGCGTGAATGCCCTTTCGTTTAGTATTTTATGTAAAAAAAAAACTGATTACCTGCCAGTTTATGCTCAAATAGGAAGAAAAGACTACGAGAAACGGGGTTTGTCATCCGTTCCGACATAAAAACTTGTGGTTAGCTGCCGACTTCTTTTATGCCGGAAAATGGCTGTCATATACGTGAGTCACTGAAAAAAAAAAACCATCCCAGCCGCTTCGAAAGGTAACTGTCACTTTAGTTGACACTAAGAACAGTGCTGCTTGCACCTTATCTTCTGATTAAATTTATGTGACGCTTATGAACACTAAAAACTGTTTGGCTAGCTACTTACTCAGCAAAACGGCAAATGGTAGAGATCTTTTTTATGATAGCATACTTCCTCTGTGTTTTCATGAAAGACTAAAAGAATCAATCATGAACAGTTGTTGAAACACAAACCTTTTGGTAGGTTTTGTTTATTTACTTTAGCTCACTGCTGTTTTGCATATTTGTTCATCATGACACATGCCACCAAGACGAGTTAGTGAATATGGGTAAAACTGAAATGTGAATTTCAAATGGTATAGTTACCCAGACGTTCCTTTCTCCGTAGTATTTTATCCAATTTTTTTGTGCAATACAGCTATTTCAATTAACGAAAGTCTACGCGACAAGACAGCAAGATGCTATGGATAATTTATTAATAAATTTGACAAACCCGGCTAGTAAATAAATTACAGAGGCAAATATTTATGATATTTTTGCCCATCTTATGTCCCTGAGAACCGTGAAATTACGGCTGAATAACACTGAGACATTTACAGCAACCCTCACTTACCTTATACGATCTTATACCTTTTGGTATTGTCGCGTAATTCGAGGCCCTACGCCGAAAACGAAAATTGACATAGCTGTCTCTACATAGGTGAAGTTTTTTCAAAACCAGTTATAAGACGAGCAAGGGAATACAAAGAAAAAGATAGACCCCATTATTTCATGTGCTTTTTATACCAAAGGTGGGCTACCACGAGACCTTAGATTTCAAACTTTGTGACTGAGTTAGTTTATCAAATAGAAAAAAGATCCTCGCAGTTAGTATGCAACTTAAGCAGTTGCGAAACGAAAGCCTGAAAAAAAAAATCAGGCTTGAACGGGACTCGAACCCATGACCTCTGCGATGCCGGTGCAGTGCTCTACCAATTGAGCTATCAAGCAAACTGGGAGCTAGTCATATTGTGAGTTCGTGATATACAGTGTGTAGTTCGTAATATATGAGTTAGTTTAGCTGGCTTTTTTAAATGTACTCCAGACCGTATATATTTTGAGACCAACTGGATTATTCTCACTGTTTGCCATGTCTTACTCATTTATGGTGTATAGAAGTTCATTTGAGATTTCACCGAATCCACAAGCACTTGAAAACAGTCGAGATATGTTAAAATCACCAGCTGAAGGCGTCAGGGCTTTCTACGTTTCTCCAGCAATCTGAGCACATAATACATACTTGGTTTGGTATTGTTATATGCTTTAGGACAATAGATTTGAACTGAAATTAAAACTAAGGCGAAGCTTCTGTCTTAATAGATCCTTAGATGGTTAACAGAAAATTTCTAGAACGATATGAGTCAAAGATTTTATTTTCATCACGACAGAAGCACTAAGAACTTTAAGCAAAAACGCTGACACTTTGCTGCGTTTATACCGTGGTCATGAATTTCTAACGAATCATCTCCCACGCAGCTTCTAATTTATACCGTAAAAAATTAACACAAAACAAACCAAACTGCAGCCAACTGTGCCACAGACCTAAGGCCAAGTTTTGTGTTTTGAAACACCAAGCCGGTGAGCAGCATTTGTATTTTTCCGCCTGTACTCGATCACTTTCATCCCTCTCTGGACTCTCTGAAGGCATGGACGTAACAAAAATTGCCGGGAGATTATCGATTACTCGTCTCCTATTAGGATACAAGACAGCGCATCTTTTTCTATGAGTTGAATGAGCGCAACAATAGAACACATCTGCGGTCTAAAGCAAACATACAAAACGCGGAGAGTGGAGTGGGCGTTTGAAGCTTGAAGCTACAGTACAGTCGGGGCTTGGGTCCTCCCGAATCAAGCTTGAGAAGGTCAAACTGGTCCATGTGTAGATGTGCTTGTGCACGAATACATGCAAATTTCTCGTTTTGATGCCATCTTTTTCGACGTCTGTTTCCTTCACGTCGTGTTGATATTGACTGACGGCAAAACTGTTTCCTTTGATCTTGTCAATTTCTATTTGCTTTAAACGCAAAAGCCCTCCAAATCCATTTATGAGTGAACAATTTAGGCACGTTCTGTTCGACTGTGTTTGCCTACATCAGCCACCTTTAAAGATCTTTACATATGATTTTCGTGCGGTATACCGTACAAAAAAACTATTTTTGTGTACCCATCCTTTATAAATTTCGTAGTTTCACGTATAACCTTCGTCAGCGTTTAGAAAACAAAACAACTCAAAAGAAAATCGTTTCAATTCCTGGTAAGCTCGCAAATCAAAGAAAACACTAATTTGTGTTAGTTTTAGTGTTTGTCGAGAACCTAACCGTCTAAATATTTTTGTCTTCCTCCACAGCTCAAGAAAGTGACGTGAAGAGAAAACCATCAATTTTGAGGACTAAATGGCGATGTCTTCGAGTCTCCAGTTTACCGTTTTTGTTATGTTCCTGTATTGCCAAGTAAACCATATCTCCAACGGTTTTCATGCACCGAGGATTGCTTATAAAAATGGCAATATCATGTTAGGAGGACTTTTTGACCTTCACAAGAGTGTCGGCGTCAACGGCAGTTGCGGAGATCTTCTAGCTGCCAACCTGGGTTCCATAGAAGCAATGATATTTGCAATTGAGAGCATAAACCAGAACCATTCGCTTCTGCCAAACGTCATCCTGGGATATGACATACGCGACTACTGCCTCCGTCCCGCAAAAGCCGTGGAAACAGCATACGAACTCGTTGTGAAAAGCGACAGTCGCTTTTCACTCCAAAACTGCACGAGATCCGACGGGTATATCGCACCAGACATGTTAAAGGAAATAACAGGGGTTGTTGGACCAATGGATTCCGCTAGCGCCGTAATGGTGTCCAGCTTGTTCGATGTCGCACATATTCCATCTGTCAGTCCTCTGGCTACAAGCGTCGAGTTGAGCTCTAACTTATATGCTCACTTTTATCGCACGATTGCCCCTGACAACTGGCGAGCAAGTCTCCTGGCTGATATGGCACACTTCTTCAACTGGACATATGTTGCTGCTGTAGCACTTGATGACTCGTTTGGCCGTTATGGAATCTGGGGATTAGAGAGGGAAGCATTCGATAGAAGCAATTTTTGCATTGCATTCACAAGATTTGTGCCACGGGTTGACCATTTTAACCAGTTGCAAAGAATCGTGCACGACATAAAGAAAAACGAAAAAGTCAAGGTCATTTTCATCTGGCTTTATGGAGAATATGCACAGGATTTCGTTAAAGAAGCCGTCAAACAGAATCTCAAGGGAAAAACATGGATCTTTACTGATGGAACAACTCCTAATGATCCCTTCTTCGAAGATCCCCGTTTCGCTGACATCTTGAACGGATCGTTTGGCATTTTCCCTAAAGCACAATCCAGTGAAGCATTCAAAAAATACTTGACTAATCTTGCAGAAAGGAATTTTAGCGGCAGTACCCGTCCGTGGTGGGAGGAGTACTGGAAGTACTTGCGTTTGACACCCAAATCCTTTCTCAGCAAAAGTTTGGAATTGGCACGAAGCCCGTATATCGGATACACCATTGATGCCGTGTACGTCTTCGCCCATGCCTTGCACAACATGTTTCAATGCAACGAGTCACAGGGTCTTCTAAAGGGAGGAACATGCCCAGTAATTCAACACTCCAAGATAAAAGATGATGACCTAGATTTCTACATAAGGAATATCAGTTTTCAGGGATTGACTGGAAGAGTAGAATTTGACAAATACGGTGATCCGATTGAGGCATCATACGACGTTATAAACTTCAAAAGTATTAGAAGAGGCTTTCAGAACGTACATGTAGGCTGGTGGGCTAAAAACACAGCTAAAGGTCTCAGACTAAAAATTAATGTGTCCATTATAACCTGGAAAAGCGAGAATGGGCACGAAGGAGTACCTGTGTCTGTATGCTCCACAGACTGCCCACCTGGTGAACGAAAGGTAACGAAGTCTCCTTGCTGCTGGGAGTGCGTTAAGTGTCCCCCGGGAACAATAAGCACTTATGGCATTTCTTCTAACTGCACTGAATGCCCCGAAAGACAAAAGCCTAATGAGAACAGGACAAAATGCGTCGATCTTCCACTGAACAACCTACAGTGGAAAAGTGGTTTGGCTATAGCCGTTGGTTGCACAGCAGCTGTTGGGATGCTTTTGACTGTTTTCTGCATTGCTGTGTTTATTAAGCATCGGAATTCACCGATTGTAAAGGCCTCAAACAAGGAACTGAGCTTTATTTTACTAATCGCAGTGGCAATGTTTTTCGTTCTGGCCTTTCTAAATCTCGTAACACCAACAGACATTCTCTGCTGCATTTTGAACATCTGGCGGTACATGGTGTACACTCTATGCGTGTCCATACTTCTCCTAAAATCAAGGAAGATTTTTAAAGCTTTTCGGCCTGGTTCATTTCCTGTAGATGCACGTGCAAGGTCTCGACCAAACAAGAAACGATTTGGCTTCCTTTTCAAAGGTGAAAGATCTCGGTTGCTTTTCTTTTTGTCCATCCAAGTGATACTGACCGTAAACTGGATCATTTTCGATCCACCCACCAAAGCTGTAGTAGTCCGTCAGCTTCATTACATATTCGTGGTTTGCAAACCTTTCAGTTCTGGCGTGGGGCAATCGCTGTTCATTTTGATTGCAGTCCATCTCCTTGTCCTATCATTTGCATGCATCTATTACGCTTTCAAAGGGCGTAAAATACCCGAGAATTTCAACGAGGCAAGGTACATTGGTTTTTCTATGTACATCGTGTTGCTGTGCTCGATTGCTTATTACCCGGTGGAGTTTGGCGTTGAGGGATGGTACGTGGGTGTGATTGGTGGGGTCACAACACTAGTGAGTTCATTTGCGCTGCTTGCCTGTATGTTCGGACCCAAGATTTATGTCATTTATTTCAGCCCTGAGCAGAACACACGCGAGGCAATAAGCAAAGAAATTGCAAAGTATTCAATGTCCACTTCAGCTTCAGTGGCAAACAAGGGGCGTATAGCCCCAACATTAAAACTGGACGAGACTCCCAGATCTTCACAAGATCTAGATCTCCAACGACGTTCAAGTTCCGTTCAAGAACACGTGTAAGGTTTTCCTCGACTCTTACCCTTGAACAAAAAAATAAGATTAAAGCAAACTATTCTGGTAATAAACAAATAAATAAATAAATAAATACGGCAATTATTTCTAAAGATATCGTCATCTTCAAAGCGGTCATGCTTAGTCTCGTAGGGTGTACGCTAGCGCTTGAAATGAAATTGTAGCCTATGAACATGCTCCCAAGGGGGGTATATAGAGGGAAAAGAGAAAAATCGGCCAGCAGAGCGAGCCGAGTCCGCTTGCAAATTTTGCCGGATATCACTGCAGGTTTTGAAATGTGGAAATGGAAGATCTGGTTACGAGATTATTTGAGTTTTAAGCGTGTTTTCACATGACGTCACGGCGGCCATGTTGGTGTCCCAAAACAAAGAAATGGCGGTGATGTTGGTATCCCAAACTAAACCTCTGGGAATTGATCTTTTTTTGTTTCAGTAAACCAATATGGTCGGTAGTCACGTGAATGAAAACGCTCTTTAAAGCCTGCAGACCGTCGCTCCAGTGATACTTAAATCAGTAGTTGTTTATGTCATTTCTTTTTATCCATGTTGATTAAGTATTTTAGATATATTTGAAGATGTACTTATTGTATCGCTTCGGATATACGGCTTTCATGTAAAGAAGTTATAACTTTTTGAACTACTGATAGTACGATAAAAGTCATTCATTCATTCATTTATTCATTCATTCATTCATTCATTCATTCATTCATTCATCCATCCATCCATCCATCCATCCATCCATCCATCCATCCATCCATCCACTCACCCACCCACCCATCCATCCATCCATCCATCCATCCATCCATCCATCCATCCATCCATCCATCCATCCATCCATCCATCCATCCATCCATCCATCCATCCATCCATCCATCCATCCATCCATCCATCCATCCACCCATGCACCCATCCATCCATCCATCCATCCATCCATCCATCCATCCATCCATCCATCCATCCATCCATCCATCCATCCATCCATCCAACCATGCACCCATCCATCCATCCATCCATCCATCCATCCATCCATCCATCCATCCTTAGATTCTTCGTGGTTACTTTTCGTAACCTATTTTCAGAGTTAGCCATATTTATTTTGCGATAAGTTTTTAAAACCAAAGTTAAAGGAATGGGTCCATATCAATGAGTTTTTTCGGCTGTAAAGAAAGCTTTAAATGACATCATAATCGAGCGATGTAATATTTTGGCAAAGTCAAAAATGTTACGAAAAGGAACACTCTTCAGGTTTCTAAAGGGGAAAATGGTATAAATCCGAAAATAACGCGAAACACGCGGATATATTGCCTTAACTAAGGTGCACATTGGCCAGAGAACTTCCTGAAACGTTTTAATTTGTGTTAAAACCTCAAAGCTTTAAAATGGAGTGTAAGTATATGCTTTTCATCGTCGACTGAAGCTTGATCGAGTTTTCAAAAGTCCGTGTGTTTTGGTTTCAATTGGAAAAAGTGAATTATTTGTTGAAATACGCAATGGAAGGCACTCTAAGTTATAGGACATGGAGATTAATAGCTTACAACATTGTATAAGGTGTTTGGAAATATGTTACCTTTTTAAAAAGAAATTACACGTCTTTTTCGCTGGAAATTGATGTTCTCTGAAAACTCAATAGCCGCTAAAATTTTGCTTAATCTATTCCATCCATGGGAAGTGATTTTTTAGCCTCTTAAAACCATGGCTATCACAAATTTTTAATGATTCATATAGCCTGTCTTTCGGAGGTTGTGGTGTAAAAGTACTGACACGATAGTGCCATTTAAAGCGGAGTTTTCAACTTTTTCCCGTGTGTACTCGAAATGCGCTAATGTTACGAAAAGGAACATTTGGAGGGTGTGTGATAGGGTACAACAAAAAAATGTATAAGGTAGTTTGCAGATGACAATTTTCTTTTATTTTCTGCTTGGATAATGTTTAGTTAGTATGGGGAACATAAGCATTTCCACCACAACCTCGTATCTTTTTTTTAATTTGTGAAAACTGCAAGTTACAAAAAGGAACGTGCCGTAAGTTGGGTCTTCTACAGGGTAAGGGCCTCTAATACTAATCTTCATGTTGTCGAACAAAATATTACAAGCGCTGTAAAAAAAAAACGTTAATTGCCCCTCAGCCTACATACCTCAGTCAACATATACCATTTTTACAACAAATACTCTTTATTAAAAGCAATTTTTAATGAAATAACAGTAAGAGAAAGCGTAAAATGTTTCTTTACGGGGTAAGACCATCTCATAATTATCTTCATGTTGTTGATGATAATATTGCAAGCGCTGGTAAATAAAGTTGATAGCGACTGAGAGAATAAAACATATACCCTTTTAACAACAAATGCTCTATACTAAAAGCAATTTTAACTAAATAACAGTAGGAGTTCTTAACCTGAAAATGGCCTTTCTTAATTTAATTGACAGTAACAATAATTTGGCAACAAAACGTTTTTTGCCCCTTAACAATTGTAAATGTTCATTCTAACTACAGTGGCTCAGTGTCTTTTTGAGTCCTTCAATGTTTAAATCTAAATGCACAGAACTACTCTGACGAATAATACGGCTGTGTTTAACTCATAACATGGTAGGTTTTTAGCTTTGCATACTGGTCTAGTGTGCTTATCGGTAACGACCTACTTTTTTCTTAGCTTGAGCACGCGCAATCTTCCTGCGCTCTGTCCGAATCTTATCCAATTAACAGTAACAATAATTAGGCAACAAAATGTTTTTTCCCCTTAACAGTTGTAAATGCTCATTCTAACTACAGTGGCTCAGTGTCTTTTTGAGTCCTTCAATGTTCAAATCTGAATGCACAGACCTATTCTGAGGAAAAATACGGATGTGTTTAACTCATAACACGGTAGGTTTTTAGCTTTGCATACTGGTCTAGTGTGCTTATCGGTAACGACCTACTTTTTTCTTAGCTTGAACACGCGCAATCTTCCTGCGCTCTGTCCGAATCTTATCCAGTTAACAGTAACAATAATTAGGCAACAAAATGTTTTTTCCCTTAACAGTTGTAAATGCTCGTTCTAACCACGTAGTGGCTCATTGTCTTTTTGAGTCCTTCAATGTTCAAATCTAAATGCACAGAACTACTCTGACAAATAATACGGCTGTGTTTAACTCATAACATGGTAGGTTTTTAGCTTTGCATACTGGTCTAGTGTGCTTATCGGTAACGACCTACTTTTTTCTTATCTTGAGCACGCGCAATCTTCCTGCGCTCTGTCCGAATCTTATCCACAAGCTGCTGAGGCGTAAAACCAACAATTACCTTTCTTGCTTCCTCATCCTCTTCTATCTTGGTCTTTACGTAATACTGAGTGATTCTCTCATTGCTCACTATGAGATCCCTGAACAACCTCCAGTAAATCTCTGTCCGATCATCCGAGAAAGTCATTCCTCCTTTACGGCTGACTACTGAAGACAACTCTGCAGATTTCTCATCTGGGAAAAAGCGAAGATGTTTTTCCTGTTGTGTCTCGGTTTCAGTCGGAAGAACTTGCTCACTTTCCTGTGACTCTGCTTCTTTTATGAAAGATCTCACTTTGTCAAATACTTTGCTCGCGTCGATTTTACTGATTTTTTTTGTGCCCTTGAATAATGTCTTTCACCGTTTATTTGTATATTAATGGATTTCTCCTTGATGGCCGTCTCAAATGCTGATTTTACGGATTCATTCTCCTCATCTGTCCAGCGATGCCGACCACTCTCCAACTTCCCATCACTTTGATCTTCTCGGCCACTCATCTGTTGGGACTGGCAATTGTTCTTCAGTCTTCTTTATCAGCGTCTTTCTGGTCGGTTCTATACATGATGTTGCGCAATGCCTCAGATGTTTTGGCGGCAGTTTTCTCTTTTTGGCGGATAAGATAGAACTTTTCTGCGGTCTTCTGATTGTGTCCCATCAGGTCTGCTAGATCCTTCTTCAGGTGTCCATGTTCTTCATGAATAGCGGAGACTGCTGCCTTTCTAAACGACGCTGCATTCACCCTGACCAGCACCTTGCCTGTGGCTTTCTGCCAAAACGAGTTCCGCTGCGCCGAAACCTCGTTCTTGCAACAAAATAAAGCTATTGAAATGTGCTATGAGATGCAATGAGATATTATTATGCGCGTTTGCCTTTTATTGAAAAATATTCGCATAAACTGTCGTTTCCGGTTTTCTTTACAAGTATACGATTCACGCTGCGCACTTGTACTTTTTACTGATTTCACCTTGAAACTGTGCAACTCTTATGTTGTTATTGCTGTAAATGTACTTTCATTAAATTTAAAAACCTCATATATTGTAGTTTCAATATTCTATAAAAGACTGTTCATAAGAACTTCATTTTCAATTGAAAAATGGAAGCAAGTTTTTATCATGTGGAGCGCGTATGAAATTATGCGTCACTCATTAACGTGTAACCCGACAAAACGGTTTGAAAAGTCGTATCTCTCGACATATTCAACAAATAAAAAAAATATAACCATGCTTTTAAACCTCATTTATTACATCGTCGAGCTTGGGTAAGTGTAGGAGATTGCCTTTGGGGGTTCTAGTATTCTTGCACATCTTGGTTTATAAACCAAAATACGCTCATCAATTCGAAGACTTGCAATGTTACTGAACACAAACAAAACTTACCCGATAGCTTTCATGTCGGCCACAAGTGCCTCCCTATGATGCTTCATTGGCGCTTGCGTGTCGGTTTATCTTCTTTTCTTTTCGTTTCTTTTTTGTTAAACGTTTTCTCCCATAGGTAATACCGAAAACGTGCTTGCAGAAGCTAACTGGGAAAAACATGACTGAAAAACTTTAACTTTCCCGCGAAGCACCATTTTGCTTCCTGTGAACGTCAAGGGTTCTACTATGTTATTGGCTGGCGGTTCACAGTGTGAGCCCGGTGTTGACATAATTCTCCGAGAAGGCGTGACATGCTTCTAAATCTTTAGAAGGCGAAAACTCGCAATACGATTTCTGCAAGACGCCTCCTCTTCAAATGAATTAATAGGGTATGTAGAATTGACGGAATTTCGTGAAATTTGGCCCGAAAGTTAACTGAACAACGAGAAACAAAAGGGTGTCGGCATTTTTTTTTTTTTGAATCAAATAATTCCCTCCTGGCGGTCTCGGAACGCAACACGTTTGCAAATTCTTTTTTACTGGAACTTGACAGATATATTAAAAGAAAAACAAATAGGAATACTGGGAAATGCTCACACCCTTTGAGAGATTGATGATTTTTGATTAACACTGTGCAGTTACATTTCGTCAGAGCCCACGTTTGATTACCGATTAATTCGACGGAATGGCGCTCTGTCATTTTACTGTTTACCGGCTTCCTTCGCCTTAGTAGAGGAATAACCAAAATAGCTTATAATTTTATCGAATTTTGCATTAAATAAGCTTTTTATCAATATATAGATTGTGGTGGTTTCCTTAAAAATAACGCACGTACGACTTTTTTTCGGGAAGGCACCCGCGAAGGTTTGGAGTAACCTTAAACAGTCTTATCTTTAGTCTACAACACTTGTTCCTTTTTGTTACCTACCAAAGTTACCAAAAGGAATACTTGTCCCTTTTCGTAACTTAATGAGGTTACAAAAAGGAACAAGTGTTCCTTTTGGTAACTTTGGTAGGTTACAAAAAGGAACACTTGTTCCTTTTTGTAACCTTAGGTTACGAAAAGGAACACCTGTTCCTTTTCGTAACCAAACAAAAGTTACGAAAAGGAACACAAGTTACAAAAAGGAACAAAACACGTTACAAAAAGGAACATGAATCTACCCATCCATCCATCCATCCATCCATCCATCCATCCATCCATCCATCCATCCATCCATCCATCCATCATTCGTTCGTTCGTTCGTTCGTTCGTTCATTCATCCATCCATGCGTTCGTTTGTTCGTTCGTTCGTTCATTCGTTTGTTCGTTCGTTCGTTCGTTCATTCATTAATTCATCCATCCATGCATTCATTCGCTTGTTCGTTCGTTCATTCATTCATTCATTCATTCATTCATTCATACCCGCTTGAGGCACATGGTTTTTTTTCCGGCATTTGTTCTGTTTCTCGTGCACAGCTTATTCAAATTATAGAGGCTAATAACTTCGAAGATTAAAAAAATGTATATATTACTATTTTGCAAAAGCCAGTTGCATTATTATACGATCTGGCAACGTTCGCATGTATGTGAGTAATTTCAGTTTAGCTAGGCTCAATTGCTCGCGCGCCTTCCTCAGCTTAGTCTTATATTGTAAATAACCAACATGGTGTATTTCATCGAGAATACTTTAGGACAGGATATCTGTTGTTTTGATCACCGCTCACATTCGTAACAGGGACAAAATAAACTTGGTACGTTTATGAGTTTGAAATTTCCCAACGAGTTTTTGTTTTCTTTATTTCCGACCTAACTGCATGCTTGGAGTACTAGATGCAGGAAATCGAGGTGCCGAATCTATTACAAACTTTCCTCGGGAAAGCTCATTTCTTTCGTTTAACACAATTATTTTATTAACTTGGGAAATCAGGTTGTGTTAATAAATGAGAGGATTTACGACATAATAATTACTATTGTTTTCTTCAGAGTAGATAAAACAGCGCTTTATAGAGTAAGAAAAATGTAGTAATTTACATGAGACAAAGAAAACTTTGACAACGTCGGCGGGACTCGAACCGCACAGGTGTGAAGAACAATTTATTTTAACGGTAGAAGTTTACGAAATCCTAGGTAATGTTACGAAGGTACTACCTCCGTCTTAGGCTGCTTTACGCCAAAGACGACGATCGTGCGCCAGTGCGCCGAGCGATTTCGAAACCGACGCCAAAGATCTTCGGCGTAACCTGCCGGCATAAAACGTAGCCTGGGTGCAAAGTTTTATGGGTTCGACTGGGTTCGACTCAGATCGGAGCCCGCTCAATAACCTTCATGCTCCTTATATGCGTTATTGACCAAGCGTGAGGTCAAGATGGCTGGATATTGGCCAAGTTCTTTTTTTGCGTTTTTATGGACCGAGACGAAGTCGAGGTCCATAAAAACGCAAAAAAAAGAACGAGGCCAATATCCAGCCATCTTGACCGAACAAGCTTGGTCAATAAAGGATTTATTATATGGCTTTACCATCAAGTTAAAACTACAATAACAAAACAAAACACAACATGAAACTGCTCAACTCGGAAAGAAATTCTTCATAGCCGGCCGGTGCAAGATTTATTTTCAGTGCACCTTTGGATTAGAATGTAATCGTGGAAAACAAGGAATCCTAAATTATCTTAGGGCTCTAACTTTATAATGGCTTAAAGGAAGTGTACAATTATCGAGAACGAAAAATTTAGATTTTCGCAAGAGCGGGAAGATTTGAATAGAATCCGGCAAACTCGCCATTTTCACGCGATCGCGCGGTGGCGTGAATAATAAATTTTTTTACACAGTTTTCGGCTTCCAATCATTAATTCTTGAATGAAACAATAGATTTTGAGATTATATGCAAACATAAGCCGAAAAAAAGAGCAGGTAAATCAGAAAACGGGGCGAAACTTTGACAAGATTTTGTTGTTTACAACAAGCAAGACGCGGCTGAATTAAAAACGTGAGCTTCTTCGGCGAACTTAAAAAAAATACTTTTCTGAACTGCTCTAAACACTAACCGCAACTTCCACTACGCTATGATTTAAATACAGTCATTGCAAACCTAGAGAACTTATCAATTTGGCACTCGACTTGAGACAATAAGTTTTTCAAAATCAATTCTATATCTAAAATACTACACGCAGAGCAACTCACCGGTTCAACTCACATTCATTGTAGCTGAAACGAAGTTTTCACTACACCAGGACGATTCCATTCTCTTTCCTTTCCTTTAGGTAAATGTTGAGAGTTTACCGAACTTTTTAGTGAGCGTTTTCCCCCAAAACAACGAGAAAATCGAAGAAAACCCGCATTGTTGTTGGGATTAAACTTTCGATGCCAAGCGGACGGGCAACGGGTAATCCCGAGCGGGCAAGATAGCTCCATCTTGCCCGCTCGGGTAGCCAATCACAGCGCAGAATTTGACTCATCTTGCCCGCTCGCAGAGCCAGCCATATAATAAATTTCATTACCGAGCTAATCGTTTACTAGCTTTCTTGAAGATCCCTGTTTGGACGTGACAGGTGGGTTGATAAGTTACCACTGTGTCACAATGCATTTTCCTCAAACTTATAACCGTCAATAAACAAGCAGTCTGTGTTTTTGTCGTTTATTCAGGATCTACGTATAATATCTATATTCAGTTCGTTGTTTAATTTAACTTTTAAAGTTGCCTGAATGGTGTATCACATGCAGGAGAAGCACTTTTTTAACTCAGTTTTTTGCCTAAGTTCGTCGAGGCTATGTCACATTCTAAGAACCACCGTACAGCCCGCTTTGATTACTGAGCATTCATGAATTAAAGACCTTTTCTCTGACTTCCTTTCCCGTTGTGGCTGGCTTAACAATAGACGGTTGTTTTCTGCAGAAGTAACCCATCAAGTCGAACAGCAGCTTAAAAAACTCCCTCAGAGTCAACAGCGAGACTCCAGTGAAAAGACCCCCCATGCTGCCGAGAAGATCTTCGGACTGTGGATAGAATTAAGCAAGCTTAGGACGGTGCCTGCTATTGTTAGTGCGCATACGTTCTGCGCATCTCGAGCTGATCCGAGAAACTCGGGTTTCTTCTATAAGCTGTCTTCGTATACAGAGATATTTTTACGCGGTTTGTGACTATGCAGGACAGGTAGGACATGGCAGGGGCTATTGGAATCCAAAAGAAAATTGGTATAGTAATGGCGAATTTTTCAAAGATAGTTTTAAAGCTTCAATTTGAAAAAAAACCTCATACAATGTGACGTATTTTATTTACACCTGCTTAAAATTATTTTAGAACGTATACACAGCAAACAATAGGAGGCACCGTCCTTAAAACGGCTAGAAAAAAAGGCCGTTTCGACGGTGCGTTGTCTGTGACGTCAATAATTCGTGCCAAAAACCTTAAAAGTACTCGTCAGTTAGCGGGAAGGGGACGCCTGGGTACTAGAAAATATTAAAATTACCCTTCCTCGAGGATAACTCAGGTCACCCTATAGTTTTTTAAGCTGTCTGCTCTTTCTTTTTCTTGCGGCAGTTAATTAGAACAAGGCCTCGAAGGATTATACAAAACATTGGTCTTTCTCCATCGTAATAAATCAATACAACGTTATCTACAAACATGTCTCAGAACTGTGGCTTGTCTTTCTTTCTGGACAGTATCATTTCCGTGATGCTACATTATCGTGGAGAAATAAATGGAAACGTGGCTTACGAGACACAATCCATGGTTTTCGTTTTCACGCCTCCACATTCCTTTCTCCCTAATTCCTGTTCTTTGTGTTTAATTAATATGTGGAAATACAGAAACTTGAAACTTGAACTTTAATCCATTTCCACTAAAGTTCATAACATTTGAGTTACCAAATCCAAGGTAACGGGACAATTTCTTGAAAAAAAAAAAATTTTTTTTTGGAGAAATCATACAGGTGCCTTAGATTCCGAAAACATGTATCGTAACTTAGTAGGGCTTGGTGAATCTGAATCTGGACCCAAGATTGTAGCAAATTAGACAGAACCTATATTGAATGCTCAGCAAGTGACACCTTATACTTACCCAGATTCTTTGTTCTTGTTGGATTAGCTCCACTGTCATGCTTTTGTAGTACACATTTACATGCGCCAAATTTTTCCTGTTGAACAAAACAGATAAATAAACAAAACAAAAACAGAATCGAAACAAACAAGAAAAAACCCAACCTTTTGCAAATAAGCAAATAAAGATCGAGGTTAGTTCAACGTTTGGAATCAGGGAAAGAGTAAAGTTATCGGCCACTAAGGGAAACAGTTGAGCCTAACTAACCTTGCTTCAAATATGCCACTTGTTACCTTTGGGGCTCTTTCTGTCAAGTTACTGGTGTTTCGCAGACGCAACTGGTTTTTCAAAAGTAAATAAAACATTAGGTGCGATATCATTAATTTATACGCCGGAAAAACAGACACACACACGAACAGAAAACAAACAAAACAGAACTGTTTATAAAACAAAAAAATAAAAAAACAAACAAGAACAAATAAATAAATAAATAAATAAATAAAACAAACAGTAACAACACAAAGAAATCCCCGTTGCAAAATCAAATGAATTTCGTAATTCTATTCCGGAGGAATGTTTCATGAAGCACTGTGGCGGGCGCGGATGAGGTGATCTCCCTTAACTACTGTGTTCAATCTGTGTACATTTCGTATCTTTGTCGTTCCAAGTAATGTTGAGTTAAACCATGATGTCTTGCGCACAATAATTTCAAAGAATAGTTTTAAACAAACCGATCAAAGCCTAGGGATTCCAACATTCTCCTGCAGCGCTCTTAACATAATGTTTAAACTGAAAACTCGAGCGAGACGAAACAGACGGCTTCGTTTGCGTGCTACACCTGGGCCCAGTTGCTCGAAGCATGGTTGGCGCTAACCCGGGTTAAATGCCATGACAACCTATAGGTTTTAATACCTCTTAACCAATGGTTAGCGCTAACCATGCTTCGAGCAACTCAGCCCTGGAGTCTGGAACGCTACGAAACCTCGCGCGCTATTGAAGAGAGTAATCTTGAAAAATGAAACTCACCAAATATGCTTCTGTTGGCCATATTGCAGAAGATGTAGTGGCAGGATACTCAAACAACCTAAAAAATAGAACGATGAAACACTTGTAAACTACTAAGTACACTGGAGCTGTCCATAGAGATGAAATTCTCAATCAAATTCTCAAATTCAAATTCTCATTCATTTATTTTTAGATAGGTGTGCTCACTTAGTGGGAAGCCGCTATATTATATTGATACAGAAATAATTTTATTGTTATTATTATTATCATCATTATTATTATTATTATTATTATTATTAGTAGTAGTAGTACTAGTAGTAGTAGTAGTAGTAGTAGTAGTAGTATATACCACACAAACTTTACGCGCGCGCTGATTGGCTAGCTCGGAGGTGATTAGCCAAGTACTATTCACCTCCGAGTAGTCGAAGAGAAACAAGATGGCTTCCCGATTCGCCACGGTTACTTAAGAGGTAATTTCTTCGATAAACGAGGTGGCTGTTGAAAAAAATTCATTAATGGCAGCAAGGTTTGGTTTGACGAAATTAAATGGTAAGTTATTTAAACTTTTCAACCTCATATTCTAAGAATTATCCCTTGTTTACGAAAACTGCCGAGCACTAAAATTATAATGAAAACAGTGAAACTAACATCTAATATTTTTAGCATGGTTTCAACAACAAGACGAATTTCAAAGAAAAATTGAAGAAATGACACTGTAGAAACTAAACAAGTGTCTCCAAAAGTTTTATTCGTCTGCAAGAAAGCGAGAATAAGAAATCGCTTACCGCGTGACGCGCGAAATTTTAAAATTTCATACCATTTGTCAGTATATTGTCAGAAATAAAATAGTTTTTTCGTCCGCTAGTTATTCAGCTTGTGTGGTATATACTAAAACAATTATTCACCTCAGTGTCGGTTAAAGAAATAATTTTATTGTTATTATTATTATTATTATTATTATTATTATTATTATTATTATTATTATTATTATTATTATCATACAAATGCTTCATTTGGCACTAGAATTTACTGCGTCCTGTGATACCTCCTTTCCACCTTTTTTTTTGTTTCGTAAGTGGCAAAAATCTCAGCATTTTAGACTATGCTAATCGATGCTGAACTGAAACACGCAGCAATGTAAAGATATTTCCTTACACAATGGTTATTCATGATTTCGTGATGGGTAAACTGCATCAAAAATTTATTCACACATGCGCAACTAAACTGAATTGGGTTTTTGAAATTTTTAACGGCCATTTCGTTCGCTGTTCTACGAACTGAAAGAACTTAAATTTGGAACGAAAATTGGCTTCTGAAAACTTAGTCCGCGTACAAGTTTGCCAAGAGTTTGCCGGACTTTGCCAGGATTTTAAACGGACAGTTTTGAAGATTTATGGAAGTGATAGTGAGTGTTTTGTGTAAGTTCAAGAGTTGTACAACTGACACTGGCCTGAGATCGTGGCAGTTTCGACTATCTTACGAGGAGAAAGGCTCCGATTTAGCTAGGACTTGTTAAGCCGATGAAACGGGTAAGTGATGCTCAATTAAACAGTTGAATTGCAATGTTAAACAATCCCAATTGAGGAACTCATGATCCTATTCAAAGCTCGTTTTGCCATCATGCTCTTGAGCATTGAATTTGATTTGCCCTGCTGTAGCTGTAGCTGTTGCTATAGCTGTGGCTGTGGCTAACTGCGAGCAGTGCTTATCTTCTCTTTGTATATGTTTAAATCTTTTAATGAACTTAATAAACTTAAACTTAACTTAATATATCAGTTGCGCAGTAACATTCACCGAATAGCTTTAAGGTAGAATAAAAAGAGATTAATACAGGTAGTCGGTCATTTTTAAATGGATTTGCACTTGTTCATAGATAATAAATAAGTTCTAAAAATCCCGATTACAGAGGGAAAGTTTTTAAAATTAACTACACTCACTTGAGTTCACCGTCCATTATCTGTATTACCTTGCTATTTGGCAATTATCTTGATTTAATTCCGAGGCTTACATAAAGTTTGAGTTGGTAGTCCGCACGAAGAAATGATATTCGTTTAAGTGGAACTATAAAAGAGATTATTTTTGCATATTTCCTATTGTTCTTTGTTTACTCTTTGCTTTAGATAATATCCTGCTGTAAATAGACTCAAAAATATGTAGAAATTGATGATTGAGAAGAGAATTGAGCGATGTGGAAATGTAAGTATTTTAAACATTATTTATTTATTTACTCACTTTATTAACCCATTTTAAAAACATTGGTGATCCTTGCAGTCTGATTGGCTCTTGTCAGTGCAATTTATTCACAAATCGAATTACTTTTTGCTTGTGATTTTAGGCCAAAATTGCACGACACGAAGTTCAATTACCACTCTATTACACCCATTTTGAAAGGTTGCGATTTGGAGCAAAAAGTAATGCGATTTGTGAATAAATTGCACCGTTAAGAGCCAATCAGATTGCAAGGATCACCAATGTTTCATACCAAATTGTACTCCACTTAGTTCAAATACCATTATGAATAAGCCTTCTACTCTTATTGAAAGTAGTTTATTAGTAATTACGTAATCGCTTATGATTGGCTATCCGACACCAATTCGCCGGAAAGTCGTATATAAAAGATAACCCCTTCTTTCACAGATCCGGTATCTCTTAATTTGAGTTGTTTGATCATCAGTTTTTTCCAAAGAAAATTTCTTCTTTGCCTATCTCGGGTAACTTTTTGATTCCAGTTATTCACTAACACTATTTAATCCATTCACTCCTGGCCTGTGCCGTCCCTAACCGCTCATGAAAGGCCAGAGAGCAGATTTACGAAGCCAACACACAACAACAGACTTTTGTCAAGAAACAAAAGAGCCTCGTAAATATGACCCCAGCTTTCTTTTGTTTTTTCTGACATTATCATTTTTAACTACATGACCAATTTTAACAAATGTCATTTTGATAATCAGCCGATGTAGTGGGATAAGATCTTACAAACCATTCCTAGATGAGAAGGATTTGTTGGATCAGACCAGAATACAAAAATGCAAAGAATTTTTCCTGCAAAATTAGAAGAACAATTGAATCCCTCCACGGACCGCTTGCTCTTGTCAAAACGATTCCTTTTCCTTAGACCCCATTCAACTGAATCTCGCATTCGGAAAAAGTAATTGACTACGAGCCAGAAATTGTCTCACGAGTGTCGTCCAATTTTCAGGAGTAGTTCTGAAAAGACTGATCAATAAGGGTGCAAATGCTGACCTGCTATTTTGAAATTGGGACTAAGCGATAAACTTTAATTACTTATTTACTTCGTTTTTCTTCAGCTTTATAGAAATGCAGAACTATATATCCAGTCAAAAAGAACAAAGCATTCCAGGTCCAAACTATCTTGACAGACATGAAGAAATGGATATACAAATCAGTAAGTTCTTTTTCCTTTCTTTCTTCTTTCTTTGCTAGACTGTTTATTGTCAGTTTTCATCCACTGTCTAAACCAGGGATAAAGCCTCGACACAAATGCCTATATTAATTAGCATACTACGTCATCATCATCAACAACTCAGTTGAATACCACCACCATCATCATCATCATCATCATCATCATCATCATCATCATCATCATCATCATCAATATCATCATCACAATATCACAATCGTTGTCGTCGTCATCACTATCTATATATTTATTAATTTTTTGGCTTTTGGTAGGTACTGGAGTATTCCTGCAGGAGAAACGAACTTGTGACGCACAGCATAAGAGGAAACATCAGGAATCTAAATGGTTGAGCTAGAAACCGGATTTTAAAACAGGTATCACGGCTTTCTTATCTCTGCGCTGCCTTCAACAATCAATCCCAAGATCTTTATTAACCAATATTTTAAATCTCTCCATGTAGCTGATTTGACTTCCCGAGAGAGGCCTACTTTCTACATCAATTGCAAGGTAGATATCAACATTAAGTTATATGAAAGGTATTAGCGCTTAAAAGCCACAAGAGAACAACCTGAAAATTACCACATCGAAGAACGAAATATCCCATTGATTTCCTTTTAATTTCTTTGTAGAGGAAGAAGTAACCAGGGGCTGTCTTCTTAAAAAAAAAAAACCGGCATAGCTGACGGCGCGAATGCTCACACTTAGCACCGCAGTACCCAATCCCTGTTTTCATATTCAAAAACGTATCTTTAAGGCTGCAACATCTCTTTCAACGGAACGAAACTCTAAACTATGAATAACAGACAGTATCGATTTCGGAAAGGTGGCCAATAGTTGCCAGTCACTTGACCCCAAGCTGGGTGGAGGGTTTCGCGCGCTCCACTTGGTGCTTGTCTTACTTTCGCGCTTCCCGAGGCCCGTATAGTCGTGGCAGTCAACCTATCCCGGTCTGCCGGGGAATGCACTCAACAGGCATTGCACACAGGTACAGTAGTCAACGCAGTTGAATACAGGCCGAGTTATACCGGCAGCTAACTGTAACGTGACCTGTTAGGGTGACAGGCAATATACTGGGTCGCTGTGTGAAGTTCATGGCTGGTGCCGGAGGACCGTCTGTATTCAAGCGGGGGTCACACGTTGTTTCAATTTTCTCGGATAATAAATTCCCAAATACTTTTTTAAAATTCAGTTTGAAGTTTCTGAGAAGGGGATGTCGCTTTGAAATAATATATACCAGTCTGATAAACTAGAAGAAAGACCCTCGCAGTTATTTATGCAACTTAAGCAGTTGCGAAAAGCCGAATGCCTGAAAAATGTTCAGGTTTGAACGGGATTCGAGCCCATGACCTCTGCAATGCCGGTGCAGTGCTCTACCAACTGAGCTATCAAGCCAACTGGGAGCTGGTCATATTGCGAGTTCGCAATATACCCGTGAAGGATGAATAAATGAATATGAATATATGACACAAACACTGATTTGAACTGTGGGTGCAAGATTAAATAGAGGAAAGACCTTAGTAGTTATTTACAAAACATTAACGGGATATATACTAAAAAAAGAAGCAAAATTATGAAAGAAAGAAAATTAAATGAATGCCATTGATCTAAAGAAGATTGTGATGCAATTCTAGTAGCTTCACTCAGAGCCACGAAAAAAAGTTAAACCAGATTTACAGAAAAATGCGATGCACTCGTGAGTTTCGTATATTGCTGCTGTAAAAGCTCTTCTCGACTGGGCTATCAAGGCCTATCTCTTACTAACAAACTCTGTGTTCAGATTGTAGGGTGTAGGCTGTAAAAGCTGTTCTCGACTGGGCTATCAAGACCTACTGTCTCTTACTAACAAACTCTGTGTTCAGATTGTAGAGTTATATTTAACGCTTACAAACAGGTAGGTGTGTATGTGGAACGGAATTACTCTAACTCGCTGCGGTAAGTTCTAAATGTGGCCCTTGTGTCGTTGGGTTTTGAGGAGAGTAATATAGCAACTTTAGATAATAAAAATAAGACTGGAACAAGACAGAGATTTCAGTGCATGTGGCGCTTTTTTCTGACTTAGTGGAAGGTCTGAAATAGTTCACAGCTTGAGCAGAACAATACTCACTCCTGGTGCCCGAGTAATCCATGTTTGTTGGTCGGTTGGTTGACTGGTTTGTTTATGTTAAATAGATGAGCATGAAGCAGAGAATAGTCAGTCAACTGAAAATCAACTGAAGAAGTTATAATTTACACTCTATATCGGGTTCAAGAATCTCTAGTAGTGACTTCATTTTTTCTAGCCAGTGATAGCTAAGGGGGGGGGGGGGGGGGGGAAGCCGGAAGAAGGAACTTTCTTGATCATCTTACGCTGAAACAATCTAAGCATCAGCGCCTTTATCAATGTATTTTAATATTATCAGATAACATTTGTTTATTATTAGTCTTGATAAATTACGTTTTTGTTTCTTTTTTTATTAGGGCGTTTTCTCTGGATGAAAAGCTTCACGAAGTTCTTAAGCTGGAGTTTAATTGAGATAAATTGATCAACAAGACTATTCAAGCCTTCACTCTAAACATTGATTAAGAATCAGTACCCGGTTTTTTTAAATCTCAGGAACAACATGGAAAAGCAATTTTGATATTTCATGATCACATGCTCCTCACTCTCAAATAACAATGCGTGAAGATTGCTGAGGAGCATGTCTCAATTGATCATACCTAAGTAGGGATTGCGACTGCTATGACTATTTTGGATGTGTTTGGCCGTAGCAAAAGTGAGTAAAAATCGATGAAGGGTTTGTTTTTCCACTTTGAAAATGAAACAAATTTAGTTATTTTATGATACAGTAGATTTACAGATGAAACTTTCGGTTGTAGTTAACGCCACGTAAATGGTCTGAGAAGAGTTTGTGCCTCGATCATTCGGTGAACCGTGAGTTCACCGCCGAATTCGCATCAAAATTTCATATAGCCTGTTGCAGGCTCCAGGAGTACCGCGGGAGACGCGAAAGTACACCGAGAGCCTTGAACAGGCTAAATTGGGCACTTGTAAAGGTGTTATTTCTGGACTCCAATTTTTCTCTTTCTTATAGAACCGATGTAGGATTTAAAGTTAACCCAGGTTTTACAATAGTTTCTGTATCCATGTGCATTTTCATCACTAAATTTCTTCAGGTCTCAAGCTACCGAGAGGTTAAAAGGATTGAGATGATTCACTGCAAAATATGAAGGGCAAGAAAACGTTTACAGGAATCCTCGTTATTTAAGTTAAACTGAATTTTAAAGGGTTAAAAATATTAAATAAACACCAAACTAAAACTAAAAATGAAAACTAAAATAAAATTATTATAAAAACAATAATTTAAAACAATTTAAAACTAAAATTTATCTCACCACAAAAAGTCCTTCTCAGGACTACACTCACCCGGATTGTCATAAGTTACCTACTTATTAGAGTTTATTAACGTGGATTCCCGTAAAATGAGGTTGTCCTGCGCCTTGCTGATTTTGCCAACTTGTTCAATACTGTATCAGTTTAAAAGGAAAACAGAGACTTTGGTTAACTTGCAAACTATATCAAAAGTGCTGAACGATTCTCAAAGAATTATATAGTCAATTCGTAAGGGCGTCGATTTTTATGATTATACTTAAAAGATTTTCGATTTTTGTCCCTCAAGATAAATTATCTAGAGTAATACAGCTAGAAACGGAATTATCTACTTTTTGACTTTCGTGAAATTATTTAGTGTAACGTAGATATGTAGCATGTTTTAAGACAATGATTGCAAAAATAAATAAAATGTTTTTGTCCACTGTGACTTGAGTAGCAGTCATTTCCGGGAGCAGACAGACATAATAAAATACGCGATTCCCTATCACAAAACTTGCAGCTATTATAGGCAACACTTCCTGGAGTAACGCATTTTCCTGTGGCAATATTTAGGATTCTTCTTATGCCAGTTGAATACTCCATACGCCCTTATTTCTGCTCGCTTTTCGTGCTCTCTGAAATGACTGCTATACAGGTTACATCAGCCTCGTCTTATGTTGTTCAGTCTATTATTTAACAAGAAACTGCAAGTCTGTTTAAGGAGAAGGCTTTTGGAACATTTCGGCATCTTTCATTGTAAAAACTCGGCTGCAAAGAATTAAAATCCGCACAGAAAACGGATCTCAACGTCCGAATGCAACATCCGGAAGCTAGTGATGTTCAAGAATCCATGGGTCTTGAACAAATTCTAAAGATTGGGTGCAACGGGAACACAAATGAAGAGACGTGGAGTTTGATCTGAGCCCTCGTGCGTTCCAGTCGAGCTAAATTTGCCTCTGAGTCAATCAGGTAGGAGCTCCCAACGATAACCGATAACCGTTAGGGCCTGGTGTTGGTAGTTGCGACGTTAATTTCCATGACAACCTCAACGGCTTCATTGTTTTTGGTCAGCGATTTAATGCAGTTTGCCGCCATTTTGTAGTTTTGATAGGCAAAGATGTGATATTTAATCGTCGAATTCTTTGAAGCAGCGTTCGCTTTGGTTTTTTGAATTCTAAAGATTGGGTGCAACGGGAACACAAATGAAGAGACGTGGAGTTTGATCTGAGCCCTCGTGCGTTCCAGTCGAGCTAAATTTGCCTCTGAGTCAATCAGGTAGGAGCTCCCAACGATAACCGATAACCGTTAGGGCCTGGTGTTGGTAGTTGCGACGTTAATTTCCATGACAACCTCAACGGCTTCATTGTTTTTGGTCAGCGATTTAATGCAGTTTGCCGCCATTTTGTAGTTTTGATAGGCAAAGATGTGATATTTAATCGTCGAATTCTTTGAAGCAGCGTTCGCTTTGGTTTTTTGAAACGTATGAAGTGATGTTCCGTAGAACATAGGAGAGTGAAAATCGCCGAATTAAGAATTCATTTTGTCTCATGCAACGTTGTTCGTTGTGGTGGAATCTTGATCGGAAGCTTTGAACAGAAGAGCGCGGAGAAGAGCTTCTGACACATATGGAAATGCGTATTGATCGTCCAAAAGCCAGAAGATATTAAGACACTTACCTTGTCTCAGAGTACTAGTGCCCATAGATCATTGCATTTAGCCAGTGAACTGATCAAACTTGATCACCAGTAGCTTAAAATACTTACTTTGAACAAGTGTAGCGAGGACTTTTGTCCTCTTCAGGTATTCTGCCCTATTCTGCGCGTATGTGTTTAGCAAAAGCACGTATGACACTACTGTATCCTTATCTAGCGCTCCAACGTGCATGAACCCGATAAGGTACAGGGAGGGGGAGGACTAGTTCCCCCAGTCTTTTTGCTGTGCTTTTAGCCTATTAAATCGGCTACGAGTCAATGGTTATGGCGCGAGTCGCGGCGATGGGTTGGGACGGCAGTAGTTGTCTGTGACCTTTGGCTACAATTTGGTATCAATTGTCATTGTTCGTGTAATCTGGGGTCAGGTCTGATCTGGGGTGATACTTTTGACGAGCATCTTTTTCGAACCTGTTTTCGATGAAAAATTGTGCACCCTATTATGCCACTATTTCTGGTTAAAACTAATTCTGAGTCAATTTTAAAGAAATACCACTAAGAATAACAAATTCAGGAAATTCCGAAGAAGCCAAATCTAAATGAATTATTACAGTCCTCTATCCTTTTTTGGCGTTTCGGAAGAGATTTGCATCAGGTTAAAGGTAATTTCTCTTTCAGTTCTTGTATTCGTCTCTTTAATCGTCAATGTTAATCTATTTCAGCAACTCCTGTAAGACGGAACCCGCTACGTTCACTTGCCTGGCTGAATCTCCAAGTGTCCTAATGCCGCCCCTGTCTATGACACATTCATTGAGGGAACTTGACACACTCGATGCTCTTTCGCTTTTATTTCAATCATTAGACCTGCGTTCTTGGTAGGATTACATTTATCTTAATAAGCTAACCTACAATTTGTAATGTTTATTCATAGTTCGGACTGGCCATCAACTTTGAACACAGTTTGCTCGTTACAAATCGCTCACGCGTGCTATGGAACACAGGGAGATGGGACGACAACCTCTGTATCTCCTTTAAGGTTGTGCTTGAAGTCGGACCACTTAACAACGTCCCCTTCCTCACTAGAGCATGTCTGCGACATTTCCTGGATTGTTTCTGCTGGGAGGACGCTGGACCAAAGGTTGAGGTTGGTCATGTACCCCTGGAAGGACTGATTGTAATCAAATTTGCCACATCGCTTGTTCTCAAAGTCTTGCTCTTGCCCAACAATCACTTTTCCGTTCCCTTTGATGGTGTATCCCGTTTTGAGGCCTGTGTATTTGTAACTCAGATCTCCATCTTTGTATAACTGCCAAGACCCATCGCTGTTTCTCCAAGAAAGACAGATATGATGCCAGTTTCCGTCATTTGCTGCCACATCTGTGTCCCTGTCGTAGTTAAAGTAAAAAAGAAAGCAAACAAACAGAACAAAAACAACAACAAAAAACCTAGTTGGTCTGTTAACAAAAGCTCATATCTTTGCAAATAACTGTATTTTAAAATGCAACCACGAAACGTGAATTACTGCTAGAATGCTTACTCGTGCTGGGAAATAAGACGCAAGTTGAAACAGTGAGACTTTTTAGGGCTTGAGTTTTTGTCCTTGGAGATTGATTCCAGAAATAATTTTGTTTACAACGTAGGGGTAGGACTGGGGGAAGGGGGCGGCGCACTGCAGCCCTCCAGTGGCCTGTTATGCGGGCAGCAAATTTTCCTTAAAATATGTAGCTGCTGTTATATTGCTGTCAATGATAAGAACAATTAACTATACGCTGTATGAAAAATGATCCAATAATCACTTATTTGCTGATGAAAATAGCCTCAGTTTAGGAGTTTATAATTTTCGATCCATCCAACGAGGGAATAATTCTCTTCTTGTGGAGTGATCCTGAGTTTTCCGGTATTTGGGTAGCTGACGAGATCTAGTCTTGAACGGTCAAACTCAACTTCAGCTTCGGGAAAGCAATGTCGGAAAAAAAAGGGCATAGACTGGCTAAACCTACATGCGTTAGTGCGCTACGTGTAGACAGAACTGCTAATATAATGACACCATACTTCGAAAAGGGTTTTATAGATAGGCTGTTCTCAGGGCGGATTGTAGAGAGCGAAGGAAGGATCAAGTGCACGCCTTATCGTTTTCTATCTCCCCTCTATCTGGATGCCTGGAATAGGCTACAAGATACAAGTCTGAACAGACTGGTCAACCCATCACTAACAATAAAAATCACAGAGAAACCAATTCAGATTTTGTGCGTTCCAGAAAGCAGCGAATTCTTGCAAAATAACTGAGCCTGATAAATTTAAAAAAGAAAGACCCCTAAAATTAGTTCAGAGACTACCCGCCTAGATAAGCAAATGCTATTTGCGGGTCCTGTGTTATTGTAATATTTAACTACGTATACAAAGATTAATAAAGTTGAAACTTGAGGGATTCTCGCCGAGTGATCTTCCTTTACAAAAGATGCATCGTCATAAGAGTTGCCTGTTAAGCTCAGGAATTTTTTTCTCTGGGAGCACGAGCGAGAGCTAGCAGCAGTAGAACCTCTACCTCAGTGCGGGAAGCTAAATGACCAGAAATAAAAATGAAGGAGTTTGGAAAAAAACCCATTTGTAGCTCCTGTTCAATACCTTTAGTTATTTTATCCATTTCTTCTACGTACTGCACGTAATTAGGGGGCTTAGGTCTAACTTTTAGTTTTTGCATTTCCTGACAGTAACTGCTCGGTGTCCCTGTACTTTATGTAGTTCCTATATTTTGTGTTCGGCGTGAGGCTCTTTTAGCTCGTACAGCTGCTATGTAAACATTGAAACACTTTCTAAATCACCACTTATATTGTCACAGGATTAGTTTTTCTGTTATGCCGCGATTGTTGATAAATGTTTTTGTAGCATCTTTAATCTATTTCGGTTCTATATAATTATTTATGCTAGCCCACCTTTCGTCGTTGTCGATGCTTAGCAGTAAGGACCCATAGTTAGTAATAACAAGTTCATTTCCATGGGGCGCACTCGGGTGACAGTAGCTGAACGGCGTTCCCGAGCCTTTATCAGCTGACTTCATCCAAAAACATAAGGTGAACGCAGTCAGGGAGGGTACGTTCTTAGCCAAGAAGGCGTAATTTGTTGTCCCTTTCTTCGGGAAGTGCAAGGCGTAACTTTCGTATTCTGCGCAGTAAGAAAACAAGGAGAACAACAAAACATCGTTACTTGAACTGGGTATTGAGTGTGCTTGATTTTCAACGCCGGAATTCATTTTAACTTTTGACTAGCCGGTGATTTGGCTCCGTAAAGCTGAGTTAGCCACTCGGCTTTGGAAGTCTGGCTCAAATGACAGATCGTGCGATTGTTTATGGAAAGGAAAGGCAGAGACATGCTATCAAATAGGGGTATGTATATATATTTTTTTCATTTAAAACTTAGCAGGAGATATACTCGTACAAATCTGTTGAATGTCTCCTCAGTGTCCAGCGCCTTATTAAGGAAAAATAAAGGCAAACTGGTATATGAGGTTTAAATGTATGCTCTTGCTAATGACATATCATCGACGGTTTCCTTCCATTCGGACTCCTTCAATTCATAGCTAGCATAGATGTATTTTTTCCGTTTGTGGTAGCCTGGAAACGATCGAGGAAAGTTAATAACGAGCCGTAAAGCCTGGAGGAGAAAGAACCGAACTCTATTCCAATAGCTGACTACTGATCATCATTCCTTGAGTCTATCATTTCCTACCAACGAGGGCTATTACTAACCATACAGCTTCGCGTTAATGATCTTCGTTTCTTCGACCACTTGCTTAACGTTAATTATTCGTGTACGCATGGTAGTTCATTTTATTTTAATTTTCTAATGGAAAACCATAAGTATGGAATTTTAAAGTGTTTAATTACACATCGGGTTTTCAATTGGCAATTGGCTCCCCACATTGCATTTTTTTTCCGGGTCGCACGACTTTTTTGTGCCCCTTGCTTCACTTCCGCTTGTGTGACCCTCTAGTTCTTCCTTAAACCCACCACATGTACGTATTTGATTGGGTATCCTAACACCCTTTATTGCTCAGTTTCTGGTATTTTGGGGCTGTTTCGCTTTTGGTTATTAACCGTTCTCATATTTATTTATGAATTTCTATCATTTGTGTCCTTTCTATATTTAAATTTCCTCAGAACTTAGTCTCCTCAGGGATTGTTTTAAATGGGTCTTGTGCGGCGTTCAAAAGTGTGGTTAGAAAGGGGAAAAGCATTGTGTTGCAGGCATGATTTCCACTTATACTAGTCTGTTAGAATTCAGTCATTGCCACAACTAACACCTTTTATTGCTTGTCGAGTCTGTACCGTGACATGGATTACAATCCAGTCTATGTTGCAGATTCTGTGATAATCAAGTCAGTAAGAAGTAAAGATACAGTCTGTGCGACAACTCTGGCTTTGTGGACATTTCGTAGAGAACTTCAAGTAAGCACGTGCCTTCGTAATGTCTTCAAGGCAGGGAAAAAGGTGGCTTGCAGTGGACTTGTAATTTTACAGATTCCGCATGGACCCGTCTTCATACACGATTTTTTTTCTTTTCTTGTATTCATTCAATTTATTTGCCATTAACAAAAAAATACAGTCTGTGCGACTGTGTTTTGTTTTGTTTTTGGTTGGTACGTTTTGGCTTTTTGAGATTTTGGGAGAAATCCTTTTTTCTTGTTTCACCTCGTTCTTGGAGCGATAAATATAGTTGATGTCTACTTTACCTTTTGGAGACTAGTCGTGCTAGGACATACTTTTTCATAACTTTAGTCGCTAAGAATTTATATACATAAGAATATGGAAAAACTTGAACCGGTTTTGATCCTTGCTTTCGCAATCTTTTCTACCGACTATTGCAACACAGAGGCGTGTGAGATGAGGTTTAGCAATAATTTGCAGCGCTCTCGTTTATTACAGCCGAACTTTCGTTTTCTGCGACCAAACATTGTTCCCTTCCGAACAAATTTCGTGTAAGGCAAACGAATGTTCGCGCGCAATTCCGTGCAGAAGGTTCTGCGAACTTTCATATCACCTTTTTCACACACCTTAATACAACTACGAACTATCCGTTTAAGGAGACAGTTCCCCAATTTTTCGTCTCAATTAGCCGATTGTGCTGAAAACATCTTTGCGTATGGACATTTGGGAGGTATGACATCCGGTGACAATACTAGTTTCGAAATACGCATTTCAATCTAAAGGGATCTATAACTTCAAGCATTTTTTGGCTTTTCTATAGACTCCCTCATCACTATTTTATTTAGTATTGTATGGTTATCATGAACAACAATGTATTAGTGATGGAAGCAATAAAATTGAAATTGAAATTGATTGCACTCCCTTCAGTTCTCTAACCACCTGAACAAGGGGTCCGTTCAATTTCTGCGGCTATTCTATCCAGTAAGTTCTTAACGCGTTCCTGTTCTTTCTTGACTTCTTCGTTTTGTTTGGTGATCGCATCAATGACTTTCTTCCTCTCAGGGGAATCTGCAAACAATTTGTTTAGTAACTGGATGTAAGTGAAATATCAAAACCCAGAATTATTATCATTTCGTTAGTTAACAAAACTTCGAGAACTCTTATTGAAATTTTAATAATCGAAATCATCACAAAATTTGCCTGTTATTGAAGGTGACCTTGCACTATGCATTTGAGAAACACAAGTTGAATACCTACTACTGGTAGCTCATGTGATACTGTCAATATATAATATTATTACTATTGGTATTGTAAAAGGGAGAATAATCTAAGCAGTGATTATGTAAAAAACGTTTTCCTCATAGATAACAAATTTCCTTTTTTTCGTTCTTTCGATAGAAAAGTTCCGTACCCTCAACTGTCTTGCACAAATAAAATTAACGGTTTACCTTTTATTGACGGTAATTAGCTGCCGACATCTTTCTCTGTCTTTTTTCAATTATATCAATGTTTACCTTCAGGTTTTTCGGATTGCTTTGCAATCATCACCACTGGATACATGATAGCCAGGAGAAAGATCGTTGTTTCCTTAACAGCCATCTTGTCGCTAAAAGAAATGGTAAGTTTTAAATACCACTGATAGGGCTATAAAACGTGACAAGTCTCTGTGACTCTCTTGCGTGAGTTTTAGTTTTTTATAACCTCGCTCGTGCGAGTATGTAGCAGTCGTTGTTGTTTCAGAACTTAGACGCTAGGTGTTCATTAGCACTGCTTTTACATTATAATCCCTACTTAGGACAACCTTTTTTTTCGTTTTCTGGGGTTATAAAAGCTATGAAAATGACACTAAGAGTATAAATCGTACGTCCAAAATTGTTTCCTTTGAGGTCACAAAGAGGAGTGTTGGCGTCACATTAATTACGTCATGATTTCCAAATGGCGACCTCCCTGATCCACCATGTTGGATTTCTTGTTTTCCGGAAAGCTACTGGAAAACGCAAGGTCACGAAAACAAGCAACGAAAAGTAATCAAATCCATGAAAACAACACTTATATGAGCTAAAAACAAAAACAAAAAAATAGTCTAAGAAAAGTGATTTTTCTTCATTTCAAAAAGGCATTTTCTTTCCTCTGAAAAGTGTCCTGTCAAACCGTTGGTTGCCATGGTAACATCAAAGTCATAGAACACAAACCGAGCACACAAATTGTTTCCAGATAAAGTTTAGAAAAATTCATTTAAGTATCTTGACATTTGATGCAAGTAGTAAAGAAAAAAGGTATTGAGGTTCAAAGTCGCCGCAGGCAGAATCGACCCCAGCCCCGATCTAGATAGGGTTAATCAATGCAGGATGATATTTCGTTAGAAAAGGAAAGATTTTCTTGAGTTCTGTTTGCTTTTGTTTAGGGGTCATTGATCCTCTGTGCAACCTCCTCTAAAGTGTGATTTGAAGGTTTTTTATGTTCTCTTCAAATAATATCTCAGAAAAGTTAGTTAGTTAGTTAGTTTTATGAGCCTTCCTTTTGATTTCCCTTTGTTCCTCGCGAAGCGAGGTTAATAAATTTGTCGGGCCCGAGCGGAGCTAAGCCGCGCGAATTCGAGCGAAAAATATAGTTATATATATATCTTTGAAGGTGTCCGCAATGTTGCCTGGCAACGGTGCAAACAAAGTATGAATGACGTCAGACAAAGGGAAGGTTGCTAGGCAGCAACAGGTGTCAGTCTGGCGATAGACGTTGGAGCAAAATTTGCATACATCGGGAAAGTTTTTGCGTTCAGTGCCGGATCAAATTTCAACTGCAATGTTCATCAATATTCACTGGATGGAAATGTCTCTGCAGAATCGTTTCCCTTTCTTCCAGAAATCTTTTTTGCGAAAGATTGCATTGAAGAAAGTACACGTCTTGTGGCCGTGGTAAAATAATTTTCCGTGGGAAATACATTCATCGAACATGCACGACAGCGCCGCACGCCCGTTGTACATTTCGTCGTGTCAGAAATAGATGTCAACCGCAAACTCGCCAGTGGAACTACGAAAAGACCATGCTCATCAAAATAGTTGCTATGTTCAGAAACCTTTTATTCTCCTCATTTGATATTCAATATGAATATTAAAAGAGGGCTTTCCACCCAGCCCTAGCTTCGCGAGGTTTTGCGAGTAACGTATTTCTAGTTTACTCATGTATAGAAGTTAGTGGACTGAAAGGTCTCAGTAGCTTTTAAAAAATGGCTGCGTACATCGAGTACCTATTAATTATATTGATTGTTTATTCTCAATAAAGATGTGTACTAATGAGGGAGGGACTTTGAAGGGCAAAACATCACGAGACAAAGCCAGTGTGATCATTCCAGGTGTTCACGCAATGCTTAAACTGCTGTCAGTATTCTAAAAGTTAGTCAATAAAATTCCACACTAGTGAGGAGGGGAACTGTGAGGATAAAAATGTGACAAGACAAAGCCACTGTGCTCATTCCAGCTGTCCACACGATGCTTAAACCCAAAGCGCAAAAACCTGTATTCTCTGCGTCGATCACTATTTACTCACCATTTACAAATTAATATATGGTTTAGATCGCCGAACACTTAACAACAACAACAACTTTATTCTACACCTACAGAGCACTACAGCCGAGCTGAAATGACATAAAACGTACATTGAAATAGAAAAAGGGGTATTGGCTTCCTAAATAACTTGTGAGTTAAAGAACAAGGAAGCCAATTTACATGAAATAAATTACAATATTGTGGCCGGAAAACACAGAGAAAAGAGACAACAAACACAACAGAGACAAAAACACGCGCACCAGTATCTACCTAACAAAAAAAATAAATCAAGCCTAAATCAGCAAATAAATCATGAAATAAAAATGAAATTGATAAGATCAGAATAAGAACCAACATAAATATTTGCTTAAAAGTTCCCATTTTATATTTTCTTTAAATTTTCTACTGACAGGAGGTTGACTTCACATTTTTACGATTTTTGTTATAAAGTCGGTCAACGCTTCCACTCCAACTGAGATCCTATTCCTCTATTTCTTCTTGCGTCTTGATTATTGCTTTGATCATGTCTGGTTTTAGCCTAAATTAACCGCACTTCGCAATTGCGAAGGATATGACGGCCGTATATGCCACGTAGGCTTCATTTTAACTAAAGTATATATGAGGTTATCCGTAATATACAGCTCGGGTAAAAGGGAGCATTACCATTAGCAGCGTACAGACCACTAAAGAAATTATGACCATTATAATAACTAAAAGAATGAGCAAAACGAGGAAATATGGCATCACCTACCTGCACGTTTCCAAATGTTCTAGTTTGATCGGATGCGTTTCCTTTAAACTCGGATTGTGGAACTTTAAACTCCCAGTGTTTATTCTATTATCTGGTAGGTAAGGAATAATGAGATCTTGTTTGATAACCACCTCCAAAAATTAATTGTCTTGTAGAAATTGCGGTACTTTAATTTAAACATAAACTAGAAATACAGTAATAGACTGCGTATAAGGACCTGGGTTTTAAGAACCTGTCAGGCTAAAATTTTCATTTTAAGCCCCCTCCACATAAGAACCTATTTAGGCTAAAATTTTAAGTTAGGTTCTTATCAGTGGGGTTGCTGTGAAAGTGTATAGGTAGAAACTGCTGAATTAATATCATCCTCTATTTAAAAGTAACTTGACATAACTATTTTTTCTTTCAAGCTTAAGTACCATGTTGTATGTCTATTGTGTTTGCCATTATACTGTATTGTGAGATGATATTTATAATATATATAGTATATTCATATGAAATTCATATGAAAATAAAAGAACCAATTTTAAGAACCTTGGTAGCCTAAATTTGCTTTACTGAAGTACCATTTATATAAGAACCTATTTAGGCTAAATTGGAAAATTCAGGTTCTTATACGTGGGCTATTACTGTACGTGACTCGCAAAACCTCGCGAAGCTAGGGCTAAATGGAAACCCCTCTTTTAATACTCGTATTGAATATCAAATGAGGAGAATAAAAGGTTTCTGAACATAGCAGCTATTTTGATGAGCATGGCCTTTTCGTAGTTCCACTGGCGAGTTTGCAGTTGAAATCTATTTCTGACACGACGAATGTACAAAGGGCGTGCGGCGCTGTCGTGTTCGATGAATTTATTTCCCACGGAAAATTTTTTAACCGCGGCCACAAGACGTGTACTTTCTTCAATGCAATCTTTCACGAAAAAGATTTCTGGAAGAAAGGAAAACAATTCTGCAGAGATATTTTCATCCAGTGAATATTGATGAACATTGCAGTTGAAATTTTATCCGCCACTGAACGCAAAAACTTTCTCAATGTATGCAAATTTTGCTCCAACGTCTGACGCCTGTTGCTGCCTAGCAACCTTCCCTTTGTCTGACGTCATTCATACTTTGTTTGCACCGTTGCCAGGCAACATTGCGGACACCTTCAAAGATATATATAACTATATTTTTCGCTCGATAGCACCGCTCGGGCCTTCGGCCAAGCCCGACAAATTTATTAACCTCGCCTCGCGAGGAATAAGCCGTTTTGTTTTAAGCACAGCTTGTGTGCTTAAGAGATTGTTAAAAGGGCGAACAAAGCCGAAAGTGAGTGGCGGCAAGAGACAAATATTGTGAGGAAAAGGAAGCCAGAGGCCCTACCTTTTATTTGCTGCTTCTTATCTGAACACCTGCAACTGGTTAACACACATTTGCATGATTATAAGGTTCAACCACTCATCATCACTGATTTGAATCTAGTATAATGAATGATCCCGCCTAGAATCCAAAACTGATTGGTCATCAACATAACCAAAAACCACCCTAAATAAATCATTGCCAACAAAACACCCTATATAAATCCATCAGGAGTCCATTGAACTCGCCGTTTTTTTAAAGGACTCTTAAATCCGGAGTTTTTACGGATTCTCATAAACGGTCAAACGGCGTTATTAAGCAGTATTAAAAGCGTTGTATTTAATCAGCGTTTAAAGCGGTGCATTTAAGAAATGTTAAAAGCGACGCATTTAAGGGGCCTCAGAAGCGGTGGTGGGCACAGACTCCTTCATAAGATACAAAAATGGTTATAATTATAACCAAAAACCATCCACCCGTTTGCATCTTTTAAGATTCCTCAAATCCACTGCATTTAAAGCTCCTGAAATGCACGGCTTTTAATACTCTTTCAATGCACCGATTCTAAAGTTCCTTAAATGCTCCGCTTTTAACACTCCTTTTAACGCAGCTCTCTCAAGGCTCCTTAAATGCACCGCTTTTAAAACTCTTAAAGTACGGCTTTTAAGAATCCTTAGATGCACCGCTTTTAAGAATATTTTAATGCACCACTTTTAAGAATCCTTAAATGCACCGCTTTTAAGACTCCTTAGACCGCCAGCTGTCAAGGCTCCTTAAGTGCACCGCTTTTGAAACTCCTTTTAAGACTCCTTAAATGCATCGCTTAGACTTTGCTGACGATATAGTTTTGTTGAGTCAGAAGATCACCCACATGAGCTGCTGCCAGGGTCGGTCTCAAGATTAACGCGTCCAAAACCAAGGAGATGAGGTTTTGTTTCCCAGCAAATACTGGTAACATCAATCGTGTTGGAGACGTCCTGGAGCACGTATCGGCCTTCACATACCTCGGAAGCCTTATCACCACCTCTGGTGGCACTGAGGAAGATGTTGAAGCCAGGTGCAGGAAGGCACAGGTTGCATTCTCCATTTTAAGACTCACATGGAGATCAAAGTTCATCTCACTGTGGACAAAGATACGAATCTTTAATTCCAACGTGAAGTCGGTCCTCCTGTACGGTTCCAAGACTTGGAGATTGACAAAGAAGATCATCACCCAGCTCCAGACCTTTACCAACCGCAGACTCCGCTACATCTTGGGAACGTGGTGGCCCAAGATGATCTCAAACGAGGGGCTGTGGCAGTGGGCGAACCAAGAGAAGATCAAAGCCACCATCCGGAGAAGGAAATGGCGATGGATGGCCACACTTTGAGGAAGCCTGCCACTAACATCACCGCCTGTTCCTTGAGTGGAACCCTCAAGGGGTCAGGCGGAGAGGCAGACCGAAGAAAGTCTTGGAGAAGGACAATCCACCAACAATATGAGGACTTGGGGATGTCATGGGATAAAGTGAAAGGGACAGCAAAAACCTGGGTCCGATGGAAGGCTGCTAAGGAAGCATGACACTATGGCCATGGAAATTTCCATGTCATTTTTTGACAAGTACAAAATGACCATGGAAATTTCCATGTCATTTTTTGATAAGCATAAAATGGCCATGGAAATTTCCATGTCATTCTTTGGCAAGCACAAAATGACCATGAAAATTTCCATGTCATTTTTTGGCAAGCATAAAATGGCCATGGAAATTTCCATGGCCATTTTTTTACAAACACAAATTCCAAGGGCAATGTTTACAAACGTCGTGGCGGGGGATGGGGGGATAGAAATTAACCATGGCCATTTCTGTGTTCTGTGTTATATATTTCTTCGGCTTGGCACGTCCTGGAGTGTAATGGATCGCGGATTTGTCTACTCTTTGAACGAATTATAAATAACTGGACTTTGCCTGTTATTTATTTCGGATCCTCGATCTCATCCTTTCGTATTTTTAAGGGACTGATTTATCCGATCGTGGGAACTTACATGCGGCGTGCTGGGACCCAGAAGTCATTGAAATTTCTACCATAATAGTTCATGAAATTCTCGCACGAGAGGATCAACCACAGCTCATCACCACATGTCAGAGCATCCCAAGTTGATGCAGATGAGAAACTCGTAATATACAACACTCAGAAACCAGGTGTTCTCAGTTGTGGCCGTACAACGGCAATAATCTAGTAGCAGAAATTGTAAAGCTGTTTTGTGTAAACTGAACCGACTCACTGTGCAGCTACGAAAAAAAGGTTGAATTCAGCTAAGGTCACGATCACTCTTAGCGAACGCCTAACTAAGAGCTGCCTGTACCCGGGCTGTACCAAGCGCTCAGATTTTGCACAAAGGTGAAGAAAGAAGTCATCCACTCATGCTTTACAGTTCCTCGAATGGACCGGAGCATTTCAAGTTCTCCACGCACAATCATGTCGGAAAATAGTGAATCAAACATTTAAATGTGATTAGACTGGAAACATTTATCGCTAAAAGAAACGTCAGACCTAAAATTACAACAATCTTTCCTCTTACTTTAGTATTTAGCTTCCTAAACTCGGATCCCGCTGAAAAAACTAATGATCTGTACTTGTACATGTGTCTCTGACTCCCATGGCTCAGACAGTTGCCATAGAGATGTTCAAGAATCCATGGGTCTTGAACAAATTGCAAAGATTGTATACAACGGGAAACAGAAATGAAGAGAAGTTGAGTTTGATACGAGTACTAGTGCATTCCAGTCGAGCTAAATTTCTCTTTGTCAATCAAGCAGGAGCTTCCAACGATAACATCTAAGCAAAATACTTAAAATGTGAGAGAGATGTACTATTTAGTAAGTGACACAGGAATACTTGGAAAATAATCCGAGTACTCCTATCAGGAGTCGAACCTAAGACCCTCCGATTAATAGTTCGGATGCTCTACCACTGAACTACAGGAGACTCGTGGGAGTTAAGGCAGTTAAAGGCCTCTATTTCAAATGTTGTCTTCTGTGTTCCTACATCGTTTTCTGCTATTTTACAGACATATTTGTGTCAGCTAATTCAGACTGATCTGTTAACCGAAAATTCAAGAGCGGCTTTCTACAAATACATTTCGTTCATATTTTGCACATAGGTAGTGCCTAGTTAGAAACAAACTGAGCTTTAGTTAGTTTTTCTAAATACCGCTTCCTTTCGCGTAAATATGCGAAAAACGATTTTGTCTCAGTTGAGCTCAAAGTTCGCTTCCGCTTTTTTTTTTTAGTAAAAAAAAAAACTATTTTTGTGTACTCATCCTTTATAAATTTCGTAGTTTCACGTATACCTTTCATCAGTGTTTAGAAAACAAAACAACTCAAAGGAAAATCGTTTCAATTCCTGGTAAGCTCGCAAATCAAAGAAAACACTTATTTGTGTCAGTGTTAGTGTTTGTCAAGAACCTTACGTCTAAATACTTTTATGTCTTCCTCCACAGCTCAAGACAGTGACGTGGAGAGAAAACCATCAATTTTGAGGAATAAATGGCGATATCTTCGAGTCTCCAGTTTACCGTTTTTGTTATGTTCCTGTATTGCCAAGAAAACTCTCTCTCCAACGGTTTTCATGCACCGAGGATTGCTTATAAAGATGGCAATATCATGTTAGGAGGACTTTTTGACCTTCACGAGAGTGTCGGCGTCAACGGCAGTTGCGGAGATCTTCTAGCTGCCAACCTGTGTTCCATAGAAGCAATGATATTTGCAATTGAGAGCATAAACCAGAACCATTCGCTTCTGCCAAACGTCACCCTGACATACGCAACTACTGCCTCCGTCCCGCAAAAGCCGTGGAAACAGCATACGAACTCGTTGTGAAAAGCGACAGTCGCTTTTCACTCCAAAACTGCACGAGATCCGACGGGTATATCGCACCAGACATGTTAAAGGAAATAACAGGAGTTGTTGGACCAATGGATTCCGCTAGCGCCGTAATGGTGTCCAGCTTGTTCGATGTCGCACATATTCCATCTGTCAGTCCTCTGGCTACAAGTGTCGAGTTGAGCTCTAACTTATATGCTCACTTTTATCGCACAATTGCCCCTGATAACTGGCGAGCAAGTCTCCTGGCTGATATGGCACACTTCTTCAACTGGACATATGTTGCTGCTGTAGCACTTGATGACTCGTTTGGCCGTTATGGAATCTGGGGATTAGAGAGGGAAGCATTCGAACGAAGCAATTTTTGCATTGCACTCACAAGATTTGTGCCACGGGTTGACCATTTTAACCAGTTGCAAAGAATCATGCACGACATAAAGAAAAACGAAAAAGTCAAGGTCATTTTCATCTGGCTTTACGGAGAGTATGCGCAGGATTTCATTAACGAAGCCGTCAAACAGAATCTCAAGGGAAGAACATGGATCTTTACTGATGGAACAACTCCTAATGATCCCTTCTTCGAAGATCCCCGTTTCGCTGACATCTTGAACGGATCGTTTGGCATTTTCCCTAAAGCACAATCCAGTGAAGCATTCAAAAAATACTTGACTAATCTTGCAGAAAGGAATTTTAGCGGCAGTACCCATCCGTGGTGAGAGGAGTACTGGAAGTACTTGCGTTTGACACCCAAATCCTTTCTCAGCAAAAGTTTGGAATTGGCACGAAGCCCGTATATCGGATACACCATTGATGCCGTGTACGTCTTCGCCCATGCCTTGCACAACATTTTTCAATGCAACGAATCACAGGGTCTTCTAAGGGGAGGAACATGCCCAGTAATTCAACACTCCAAGATAAAAGATGATGACCTAGATTTCTACATAAGGAATATCAGTTTTCAGGGATTGACTGGAAGAGTAGAATTTGACAAATACGGTGATCCGATTGAGGCATCATACGACGTTATAAACTTCAAAAGTATTAGAAGAGGCTTTCAGAACGTACATGTAGGCTGGTGGGCTAAAAACACAGCTAAAGGTCTCAGACTAAAAATTAATGTGTCCATTATAACCTGGAAAAGCGAGAATGGGCACGAAGGAGTACCTGTATCTGTATGCTCCACAGACTGCCCACCTGGTGAACGAAAGGTAACGAAGTCTCCTTGCTGCTTGGAGTGCGTTAAGTGTCCCCCGGGAACAATAAGCACTTATGGCATTTCTTCTAATTGCACTGAATGCCCCGAAAGACAAAAGCCTAACGAGAACAGGACATGATGCGTTGATCTTCCACTGAACAATCTACAGTGGAAAAGTGGTTTGGCTATAGCCGTTGGTTGTACAGCAGCTGTTGGGATGCTTTTGACCGTTTTCTGCATTGCTGTGTTTATTAAGCATCGGAATTCACCGATTGTAAAGGCCTCAAACAAGGAACTGAGCTTTCTTTTACTAATCGCAGTGGTAATGTTCTTCGTTTTGGCCTTTCTTAATCTCGTAACACCAACAGACATTCTCTGCTGCATTTTGAACGTCTGGCGGTACACGGTGTACACTCTATGCGTGTCCATACTCCTCCTTAAATCAAGGAAGATTTTTAAAGCTTTTCGGCCTGGTTCATTTCCTGTAGATGCACGTGCAAGGTCTCGACCAAACAAGAAACGATTTGCCTTCCTTTTCAAAGGTGGAAGATCTCGGTTGCTTTTCTTTTTGTCCATCCAAGTGATACTGACCGTAAACTGGATCATTTTCGATCCACCCACCAAAGCTGTAGTAGTCCGTCAGCTTCATTACATATTCGTGGTTTGCAAACCTTTCAGTTCTGGCGTGGGGCAATCGCTGTTCATTTTGATTGCAGTCCATCTCCTTGTCCTATCATTTGCATGCATCTATTACGCTTTCAAAGGGCGCAAAATACCCGAGAATTTCAACGAGGCAAGGTACATTGGTTTTTCTATGTACATCGTGTTGCTGTGCTCCATTGCTTATTACCCGGTGGAGTTTGGCCTTGAGGGATGGTACGTGGGTGTGATTGGTGGGGTCACAACACTAGTGAGTTCATTTGCGCTGCTTGCCTGCATGTTCGGACCCAAGATTTATGTCATTTGTTTCAGCCCTGAGCAGAACACACGCGAAGCAATAAGCAAAGAAATTGCAAAGTATTCAATGTCCACTTCAGCTTCAGTGGCAAACAAGGGGCGTATAGCCCCAACATTAAAACTGGACGAGACTCCCAGATCTTCACAAGATCTAGATCTCCAACGACGTTCAAGTTCCGTTCAAGAACACGTGTAAGGTTTTCCTCGACTCTAACCCTTGAACAAAAAAATAAGATTAAAGCAAACTATTCTGGTAATAAACAAACAAACAAATAAATAAATAAATAAATAAATACGGCAATTGTTTCTAAAGATATCGTCATCTTCAAAGCGGTTATGCTTAGTCTCGTAGGGTGTACGCCAGCGCTTGAAATGAAATCGTAGCCTATGAACATGCTCCCAAGGGGGGTATATAGAGGGAAAAGAGAAAAATCGGCCAGCAGAGCGAGCCGAGTCCGCTTGCAAATTTTGCCGCATGTTCGTCCTATACCCCACTTGTGAGGTGTTCCAAGGCTAATGAAATTGGGATGTTGTGGGTTCGATACCTAATCTCGTTCCCAGATATCACTGCAGGTTTTGAAATGTGGAAATGGAAGATCTGGTTACGAGATTATTCGAGTTTTAAGAGTGTTTTCACATGATGTCACGGCGGCCATGTTGGTGTCCGAAAACAAAGAAATGGCGGTCATGTTGGTATCCCAAACTAAACCTCTGGGAAGTGATCTTTTTTTGTTTCAGTAAACCAATATGGTCGGTAGTCACGTGAATGAAAACGCTCTATAGACGCCTTCAGATCGTCGCCTCAGTAATACTGAAATCAGTAGTTGTTTAAGTCATTTCTTTTTATCCATGTCAATTAAGTATTTTAGATATATTTGAAGATGTACTTATTGTATCGCTTCGGATAAACGGCTTTCATGTAAAGAAGTTATCACTTTTTGAACTACCGATAGTACAATAAAAGTCATTCATTCATTCATTCATTCATTCATTCATTCATTCATCCATCCATCCATCCATCCATCCATCCATCCATCCATCCATCCATCCATCCATCCATCCATCCATCCATCCATCCATCCATCCATCCATCATTCGTTCGTTCGTTCATTCATCCATCCATGCATTCGTTCGTTCGTTTGTTCGTTCGTTCATTCATTCATTCATTCATACCCGCTCGAGGCACGTGGTTTTTTCCGGCACTTGTTCTGTTTCTCGTGCACAGCTTATTGAAATAATAGAGGCTAATAACTTCGAAGATTAAAAAAATGTATATATTACTATTTTGCAAAAGCCAGTTGCATTATTATGCGATCTGGCAACGTTCGCATGTATGTGAGTAATTTCAGTTTAGCTAGGCTCAATTGCTCGCGCGTCTTCCTCAGCTTAGTCTGATATTGTAAATAACCAACATGGTGTATTTCATCGAGAATACTTTAGGACAGGATATCTGTTGTTTTGATCACCGCTCACATTCGTAACAGGGACAAAATGAACTTGGTACGTTTATGAGTTTGAAATTTCCCAACGAGTTTTTGTTTTCTTTATTTCCGACCTAACTGCATGCTTGGAGTACTAGATGCAGGAAATCGAGGTGCCGAATCTATTACAAACTTTCCTCGGGAAAGCTCATTTCTTTCGTTTAACACAATTATTTTATTAACTTGGGAAATCAGGTTGTGTTAATAAATGAGAGGATTTACGACATAATAATTACTATTGTTTTCTTCAGAGTAGATAAAACAGCGCTTTATAGAGTAAGAAAAATGTAGTAATTTACATGAGACAAAGAAAACTTTGACAACGTCGGCGGGACTCGAACCGCACAGGTGTGAAGAACAATTTATTTGAACGGTAGAAGTTTGCGAAATCCTAGGAAATGTTACGAAGGTACTACCTCCGTCTTAGGCTGCTTTACGCCAAAGACGACGATCGTGCGCCAGTGCGCCGAGCGATTTCGAAACCGACGCCAAAGATCTTCGGCCTAACCTGCCGGCATAAAACGTAGCCTGGGTGCAAAGTTTTATGGGTTCGACCGGGTTCGACTCATATCGGAGCCCGCTCAATAACCTTCACGCTCCTTATTTCATTACCGAGCTAATCGTTTACTAGCTTTCTTGAAGATCCCTGTTTGGACGTGACAGGCGGGTTGATAAGTTACCACTGTGTCACAATGCATTTTCCTCAAACTTATAACCGTCAATAAACAAGCAGTCTGTGTTTTTGCCGTTTATTCAGGATCTGCGTATAATATCTGTATTCAGTTTGTTGTTTAATTCAACTTTTAAAGTTGCCTGAATGGTGTATCACATGCAGAAGAGGCACTCTTTTTAAACTCAATTTTTTCCTAAGTTCGTCGAGGCTATGTCACATTCTAAGAACTCCCGTACAGCCTGCTTTGATTAGTGAGCGTTCATGAATTAAAGACCTTTTCTCTGACTTCCTTTCCCGTTGTGGCTGGCTTAACAACAGACGGTTGTTTTCTGCAGAAATAACCCATCAAGTCGAACAGCAGCTTAAAAAACTCCATCAGAGTCAACAGCGAAACTCCAGTGAAAAGACCCAGTGAACCCCCTATGCTGCCGAGAAGGTCTTCGGGCTGTGGATAGAATTAAGCACACTAAGGACGGTGCATACTATTGTTAGTGCGCATACGTTCTGTGCATCTCGAGCTGATTTGAGAAACTCGGGTTTCTTCTATAAGCTGTCTTCGTATACAGAGATATTTTTACGCAGTTTGTGATTATGCGGGACAGGTAGAACATAGCAAGGGCTATTGGAATCCAAAAAGAAAATTGGTAGTAATGGCGTATTTTTCAAAGATAGTTCTAGCTTCAATTTGAAAGAAATCATACAATGTGACGTATTTTATTTAAATCTGCTTAAAATTATTTTAAAACGTATACACAGCAAACAAAAGGAGGCACCGTCCTTAAAACGGCTGAAAAAAAGGCCGTTTTGACGGTGCGTTGTCTGTGACGTCAATAATTCGTGTCAAAAACCTTAAAAGTACTCGTCAATTAGCGGGAAGGGAACGCCTGGGTACTAGAAAATATTAAAATTACTCTTCCTCGAGAAAAATTAAGGTCATCCTATAGTTTCTTAAGCTGTCTGCTCTTTCCTTTTCTTGCAACAGTTAAGGCCTGGAAGGATTATACAAACCATTGGTCTTTTCTATCGTCAAATCAATATAACGTTATCTACAAACATGTCTCAGAATGGCTGCTTGTCTTTCTTTTTGGACAGTATCATTTCCGTGATACTACATTATCGTGGAGTAAAAAATGGAGACGTGGCTCACGAGACACAATCCAGTCGATTTAAATGTTCTTACATCATAGCCAGTCTTATATTAATGTCTTATTGATGCTGACAGTTTCGATGACTGTCAGCCAACTTTATCAAAACTTGAAAAACATGAAAAGTGTCAGAAGCCTTAAATAGGCTTCTGAAGGTGTTAATTATTGCGATAAATGCGCAAAATCACTCTGTAGACGCCCCCTCCCCCCTGGTTTTGGGGTGGAGATCACTTGTGTCCATATGGGAGAAAGCTGATAGGCTCCCTCGTGCCTGTTCATAATAGGAGTGTTCGATCTAATACATATGCTTTCCTTAATCCATCGCTTAAACTTGTCGCTTTCCTACTCAACTATTTCACTTGCTTCCCAATCGCAATAATTAACACCTTCAGCACTTTTCATGTTTTTCAAGTTTTGATAAAGATGGCTGACAGTCATCGAAACTGTCAGCATTAATAAGACGTTAATATAAGACTGGCTATGATGTAAGAACATTTAAATCGACTGTTTATCTTGTACTAGCCTGATGAATTTCTTCAAGAGACACAATCCATTTCTTCCAAAGTTCATAATATCTAAGTAACCAAATCCAAGGTAACGAGACAATTTCTAGAAAAAAAATATATTTTTAAAGAAATTATAAGGTGCCTTAGATTTGGGAAACATGTTTACTATGAGTCACTTATTAAATTATTCAATGTTTGATATTTCACGGAGGGGGAGGGGGGGGAGGTAAAAACGGAAAATATATCTATAACGGCCCCATTTAAGTCAATGTCCTTAATGTTTTGTTCAGAGGTCAAATTCATGAAGCCTCCTACGTTAAGATGTATCCTAATTATTGTCTCTTGAGTGAGTTGTATTGTTGGACTAACGTATATCGTGTGTTACATCATGCTTTTTTTCACGTTCACTTACTTTGTCCCTTTTATATAACAGATCATTGCAGTGATCCTGATGTAAAAATGTGGCTTATCACTGACGACGAATATTTCTTACTGTCTGTTTCTTGTTAAGAAACGAAACTGAAAAAAATAACTTAAGGACGGTGCCTACTATTGTTACTGCGCATACGTTCTGCCCATTCGAGATACTTGGGATTCCTATGAGTAGTGCTCACTAATACGGGGATATTTTTGCGCGGTTTAAAACTATGCGGAGAAAGGAGAACTTAGCAAGTGCTCTTGGTATCCAAAAAGAAAATTTGGGGTAACCATGCATTTTTCAGAGATAATTAAGCTTGGATTTACATTGCTTTATATTTGGGCGCTTTTTGGAAATATTGTTGCAAATTAGACAGAACCTCTATTGACACAGCAGGCGACAACTCAGTTATACTTACCCAGATTCTTTGTTCTTGTTGGATTATCTCCACCGTCATGCTTTTGTAGTACACATTTACATGCGCCAAAGTTTTCCTGTTGAACAAAACAGATAAATAAACAAATCAAAAATAGAATCGAAACAAAAAAAAAAACAACCTTTTGCAAATAAGCAAATAAAAATCAAGGTTAGTTCAACGTTCGGAATCAGGGAAAGAGTAAAGTTATCGGCCACAAAGGGAAACAGTTGAGACTTACTAACCTTGCTTCAACTATGCCACTTGTTACCTTTGGGGCTCTTCCCGTCAAGTTACCGATGTTTCGCAGACGCAACTGGTTTTTCAAAAGTAAATAAAACATTAGGTGCGATATCTTAAATTTATACACCGGAAAAACAGACACACACACGAACAGAAAACAAACAAAACAGAACTGTTTATAAAGCAAAAAAATAAAAAATAAAAAACAAACAAGAACAAATTAAATAAATAAATAGAACAAACAGCAACAACACAAAGAAATCCCCGTTGCAAAATCAAATGAATTTCGTAATTCTATTCCGGAGGTATGTTTCATGAAGCACTGTGGCGGGCGCGGATGAGGTGATCTCCTTTCACTACTGTGTTCAATCTGTGTACATTTGTATCTTTGTCGTTCCAAGTAATGTTGAGTTAAAACATGATGTCTTGCGCACAATAATTTTCAAACTGATCAAAGCCTAGTGATTCCAACATTCTCCTGCAGCGCTCTTAACATGATGCTGAAACTGAAAACTCGAGCGAGACGAAACAGACGGCTTCGTTTGCGTGCTACACCTGGAGTCTGGAACGCTACGAAACCTCGCGCGCTATTGAAAAGAGTAATCTTGAAAAATGAAACTCACCAAATATGCTTCTGTTGGCCATATTGCAGAAGATATAGTGGCAGGATACTCAAACAACCTAAAAAATAAAACGATTAAACACTTGTAAACTACTAAGTACACTGGAGCTGTCCATAGAGATGAAATTCTCAATCAAATTATCAAATTGATATTCTCATTCATTTATTTTTAGATAGGTGTGCTTACTTAGCGGGAAACCGCTATATTATATTGATACAGAAATAACTTTATTGTTATTATTATTATCATTATTATTATTATTATTATTATTATTATTATTATTATTATTAGTAGTAGTAGTAGTAGTAGTAGTAGTAGTAGTAGTAGTAGTAGTAGTAGTAGTAGTATATACCACACAAACTTTACGCGCGCGCTGATTGGCTAGCTCGGAGGTGATTAGCCAAGTACTATTCACCTCCGAGCAGTCGAAGAGAACCAAGATGGCTTCCCGATTCGCCACAGTTACTTAAGAAGTAATTTCTTCGATAAACGAGGTGGCTGTTAAAAAAATTCATTAATGGCAGCAAGGTTTGGTTTGACGGAATTAAATGGTTAGTTATTTAAACTTTTCAACCTCATATTCTAAGAATTATCCCTTGTTTACGAAAACTGCCGAGCACTAAAATTACAATGAAAACAATGAAACTAACATCTAATATTTTTAGCATGGTTTCAACAACAAGACGAATTTCACAGAAAATTGAAGAAATGACACTGTAGGAACTTAACAAGTGTCTCCAAAAGTTTTATTTGTCTGCAAGAAAGCGAGAATAAGAAATCGCTTACCGCGTGACGCGCGAAATTTTAAAATTTCATACCATTTGTCGGTATATTGTCAGAAATAAAACAATTTTTTCGTCCGCTAGTTATTCAGCTTGTTTGGTATATACTAAAACAATTATTCACCTCAGTGTCGGTGAAAGTGATGGATATTTACCTCGCCACGAAATATCCATCACTATTCACCTTCACTTCGGTGAATAATTGCTAATTATTATTATTATTATTATTATTATTATTATTATTATTATTATTATTATTATTATTATTATTTTTATTATTATTATTATTATTATTATTGTTATTATTATTATTATTATTTATTATCATACAAATGCTTCATTTGGCACTAGAATTCACTGCGTCCTGTGATATCTCCTTTCCATCTTTTCTTTTGTTTCGTAAGTGGCAAAAATCTCAGCATTTTATAGATTATGCTAATCGATGCTGAACTGAAACACGCACCAATGTAGAGATATTTCCTTACACAATGGTTATTAATGATTTCGTGATAGATAAACTGCATCAAAAATTTATACTCACATGCGCAACTAAACTGAATTGCGTTCAGTTTCGAAATTCTTAACGGCTATTTCTTTCGCTGTTCTACGAACTGAAAGAACTTAAATTTGGAACGAAAATTGGCTTCTGAAAACTCAGTCCGCGCACAAGTTTGCCAAGAGTTTGCCGGACTTTGTCAGGATTTTAAACGGACGGATCTGAAGATTTATGGAAATGATTGTGAGTGTTTCGTGTAAGTTCAAGAGTTGTACAACTGACACTGGCCTGAGATCGTGGCAGTTTCGACTATCTAACGAGGAAAAAGGCTCCGATTTGGCTAGGACTTGTTAAGCCGATGAAACGGGTAAGTGTTGTTCAATTAAACAGTTGAATTGCAATGTTAAACAATCCTAATTGAGAAACTCATGATCCTATCCAAAGCTCCTTTTGCCATAATGCTCTTAAGCCATTGAATTTGATTTGCCCGGCTAATATATCAGTTGTGCAGTATCAACATTCACCGAGTAGCTTTAAGATAAAATAAAAAGAGATGAACACAGATAGTCGGCCATTTTTAAACAACGGATTTAGCACTTCTCATAGATATTTATTAAGTTCTAAAAACCCCGATTACCAAGGGAAAGATTAATTAACTACACTCACTTGAGTTCACCGCCCATTATCTGTATTACCTTGCTATTTGGCAATTATTTTGATTTAATTCCGAGGCTTATATAAAGTTAGAGTTGGTAGTCCGCACGAAGAAATGATATTCGTTTAAGTGGAACTATAAAAAGGATTATTTCTGCATGTTTCTCATCGTTGTTGTTTGTTTACTCTTTGCTTTAGATAATATGCTGCTGTAAATAGACACAAAAATATGTAGAAATAGCTGAAGAGAATTGAGCGATGTGAAAATGTAAGTATTTTAAGCATTATTTATTTATTTATTTATTTACTCACTTTATTACACCCATTTAGAAAACATTGGTTATCCTTTCAATCTGATTGGCTATTAACGGTGCAATTTATTCACAAATCGCATTACTTTTTGCTTGTGATTTTAGACCAAAATTGTACGACACGAAGTTCAATTACTACTTTATTACACCCGTTTTCATAGGATGCGATTTGGAGCAAAACGTAATGCGATTTGTGAATAAATTGCCGAAAGAAAATTGTTGGTATCCTAAGCACAGAGATCAAGCACATTAAAGAGCGCTATCCTCACTTTGAACTGGAAATTGAGCACGACGCAACTCGCACACCGGTGTTAATTAAGCAAGAACGCAAATAAATTGATTGATTGTAGTGTACATCTGTTTCTAGTTTGTGTGGTTTTCAGGGAAGGGGGCGTTTATTAGACAGGGGGCGTTTGTTAGAGAGGGGCGTTTAATACAAACTTGTCAGCTTAGGGGGTGTTAATTAGATAGGAGGCGTTCATAAGAGAGGGGGCGTTTATTAGATCATTTACGGTATTTAATCCATTCACTCCTGGCCTGTGCCGTCCCTAGCTGCTCATGAAAGACCAGAGAGCAGATTCACAAGCCCTCCTGGGTTCAACAATAGACTTTTGTCAAGAAACAAAAGAGCTTCGTGAATATAACCCCAGCTTTCTTTTGTTTTTTCTGACATTATCATTTTGAACTACATGACCAATTGTAAGAAACGTTCTCTTGATAATCAGCCGAACTAGTGGGATGAGATCTTACAAACCATTCCTAGATGAGAAGGATTGGATGGATCAGACCAGAATACGAAAATGCAAAGAATTTTTCCTGCAAAATTAGAAGAACAATTGAACCCCTCAACGGACCGCTTGCTCTTATCAAAACGATTCCCTTTCCTTTAGAATATTTACACGTTTCCCGTGGACCCCATTCAACTGAATCTCTCACACGGAAAAAGTAATTGACTACGAGCCAGAAATTGTCTCACGAGTGTCGTCCAATTTTCAGGAGTAGTTCTGAAAAGACTGATCAATAAGGGTGCACATGCTGACCTGCTATTTTGAAATTGGGACCAAGCGATAAACTTTAATTACTAATTCACTTCGTTTTTCTTCAGCTTTATAGAAATGCAGAACTATATATCCAGTCAAAAAGAACAAAGCATTCCAGATCCAAACTATCTTGACAGACATGAAGAAATGGATATACAAATGTAAGTTCTTTTTCCTTTCTTTCTTCTTTCTTCGCTAGACTGTTTATTGTTAGTTTTCATCCACTGTCTAAACCAGGGGTAAAGCCTCGACACAAATGCCTATATTAATTAACATACTGCGTCATCATCATCATCATCATCATCATCATCATCATCGTCATCATCATCAATATCATCATCACAATATCACAATCGTCGTCGTCGTCATCACTATCTATATATTTATTAATTTTTTTGCTTTTGGTAGGTACTGGAGTATTCCTGCAGGAGAAACGAACTTGTAACGCACAGCATAAGAGGAAACATCAGGAATCCAAATGGTTGAGCTAGAAACCGGATTTCAAAACAGGTATCACGGCTTTCTTATCTCTGCGCTGCCTTCAACAGTCAATCCCAAGATCTTTATTAACCAATATTTTAAATCTCTCCATGTAGTTGATTTGACTTCCCGAGAGAGGCCTACTTTCTACATCAATTGCAAGGTAGATATCAACATTAAGTTATATGAAAAGTATTAGCGCTTAAAAGCCACAAGAGAACAACCTGAAAATTACCACATCGAAGAACGAAATATCCCATTGATTTCCTTTTAATTTCTTTGTAGAGGAAGAAGTAACCAGGGGCTGTCTTCTTAAAAAAAAAACCGGCATGGCTGACGGCGCGAATGCTCACACTTAGCACGGCAGTGCCCAATCCCTGTTTTCATATTCAACAACGTATCTTTAAGGCTGCAACATCTCTTTCAACGGAACCAAGCTCTAAACTATGAATAACAGACAGTATCGATTTCGGAAAGGTGGCCAATAGTTGCCAGTCACTTGACCCCAAGCTGGGTGGAGGGTTTCGCGCGCTCCACTTGGTGCTTGTCTTACTTTCGCGCTTCCCGAGGCCCGTGTAGTCGTGGCAGTCAACCTATCCCGGTCTGCCGGGGAATGCACTCAACAGGCATTGCACACAGGTACAGCAGTCAACGCAGTTGAATACAGGCCGGGTTATACCGGCAACTAACTGTAACGTGACCTGTTAGGGTGACAGGCAATATACTGGGTCGCTGTGTGAAGTTCATGGCTGGTGCCGGAGGACCGTCTGTATTCAAGCGGGGGTCACACGTTGTTTCAATTTTCTCAGATCAGAAATTCCCAAATACTTTTCTTAAATTCAGTTTGAAGTTCCTGAGAAGGGGTTGTTGCTTTGCAATAATACACACTCTGAATAACTAGAAGAAAGACCCACGCAGTTATTTACGCAACTTCAGCAGTTGCGAAAAGAAAGCCTGAAAAAATTCAGGTGTGAACGGAATTCGAAGCCATGACCTCTGCAATGCCGGTGCAGTGCTCTACCAACTGAGCTATCAAGCCAACTGGTAGCTGGTCATATTGTGAGTTCGTAATATACCCGTGAAAGATTAATATATAAATATGAATATATGAAACATATACTGATTTGAACTGCGGGTGAAAGATTAACCTTCGTAGTTATCTAAAAAACATTAACGAAATAGATACTGAAAAAAGAAGCAATAATTTTGGAAAAAAAGAATATTAAATGAATTCCATTGATCTAAAGAAGACTGTGATGCAATTCTAGTAGCTTCACTTAGAGCCACGAAAAAAAGTTAAACCAGATTTACAGAAAAATACGATGCACTCGTGAGTTTTGTATGTTACTGCTGTAAAAGCTGCTCTCGACTGGGCTATCAAGACCTATTGTCTCTTACTAACAAACTCTGTGTTCAGATTGTAGAGTGATATTTAACGCGTACAAACAGGTAGGTGTGTATGTGGACCGGAATTACTCTAACTCGTTGCGGTAAGTTCTAAATGTGGCCCTTGTGTCGTTGGGTTTTGAGGAGAGTAATATAGCAACTTTAGATAATAATAATAATAATAATAATAATAATAATAATAATAATAATAATAATAATAATAATAATAATAATAATAATAATAATAATAATAAGACTGGAACAAGACCGAGATTTCAGTGTATGTGGCGCCTTTTTCTGACTAAGTGGAAGGTCTGAAATAGTTCACAGCTTGAGCAGGACAATACTCACTCCTGGTGCCCGAGTAATCCATGTTTGTTGGTCGGTTGGTTGACTGGTTTGTTTATGATATATATATATATAAGCGTGGAGTAGAGAAAAGTCAGCCAACTGAAAATTATCTTAAGAAGCTATAATTGACACTCTATATCGGGTTTAAGAATCCCTAATAGTGACTTCATTTTATCTGGCAAGTGATAGCTAAAGGGGGGGGGGGGGGGGGGGGGGAAGCCGGGCGAAGAAATACCCTCGATTGGCCTATGCTGAAGCAATCCAGGCTTAAATTAAACATCAGCGCCTTTGTCAATGTATTTTAATATTATTAATTAACATTTATTTATTCGGTATCAGGCTTGATACATTACGCTTTTGTTTCTTTTTTTTATTATTAGGGCGTCTTCCTTGGATGAAGAGCCTCACGAAGTTCTGAAGCTGGAGCTTAATTGAGATAAATTGATCAGCAAGATTATTAAGGCCTTCACTCTAAACATTGATTGAGATTTTTTTAAATCTCAGGAACAAAATTGAGAATTCAACTTTGATATTTCATTATCACATGCTCGTCACGCTCAAATAACAATACGTGAAGATTGCTGAGGAGAATTCCTCAATTGATTTCACACTTAAGTGGGGATTGAGACTGCCATGACTATTTTGGAGGTGTTTGGCTATAGCAAAAGTGAGTTAAAACGAATGAAGCCATTTTTTTTCCACTTTGAAAATGAAACAAATTTAGTTACTTTATGATACAGTACATTCATAGATGAAGTTTCGGTTGTAGTTAACGCCGCCCAAGTGGCCTGAGAACAGTTTGTGCCTCGATCATTCGGTGAACCGTGAATTCACGGACGAATTCGCGTCAAATTTCATATAGCCTGTTCCAGGCCCCAGGTGTACCGCAGGAGACGTGAAGGAGCGTCTCCAGCTGTACACCGAGAGCCTGGAACAGGTTAAATTTCATTCGGCGCGAGGGAAGGCCTTTGGGCCCTTTCATTAGGTGTAATTTCAGGGGCTCAAGTTTTCTCCAATGAAGGATTTAAAGTTAACCAAGGTTTTACAATAGTTTCTGTATCCATGTGCATTTTCACCACTAAATTTCATCAGCAGGTCTTCAGCTACCAAGAGGTTAAAAGGATTGAGAGGATTCACTGCAAAATTTGAAGGACAAGAAAACGTTTACAGGAATCCTCGTTATTTGAGTTAAACTGAATTTAAAAGGGTTAAATATTTAATAAACACCAAACTAAAATTAAAAATGAAAAGTAAAATTATAAAACAATCATTTAAAACAATATAAAACTAAAATTTATCCCACCACAAACAGTCCTTCTCAGGACTACACTCACCCGAACATGGTCATAATTTACCTACTTATCAGAGTTTATTAACGTGGATTCCCGTAAAATAAGGTTGTCCTGCGTCTTGCTGATTTTGCCAACTTGTTAGATACTGTATCAGTTTAAGAGGAAAACAGAGACCTTGCTTTACTTGCAAACTATAGCAAAAGCACTGAACGATTCTCAAAGAATTATATAGTCAATTCGTAAAGGCATCGATTTTTATGATTATACTTAAAAGATTTTCGATTTTTGTTACTCAAGATAAATTATCTAGAGTTATACAGCTAGAAACGGAATTATGCACTTTTTGACTTTCCTGAAATTATTCAGTGTAACGGAGATGTGTAACATATTTAAAAGGAATGATTGCAAAATAAATAAAAAAGGTTTTTGTCCACTGTGACTTGAGTAGCAGTCATTTCAAGGAGCAGACAGACATAATAAAATACGCGATTTCCTATCTAAAAACTTGCAGCTATTATAGGCAACATTTCCTGGAGAAACGCATTTTCCTGTGGCAATATTTTAGGCAATAACATTAGGATTCTTCTTATGCCAGTTAAATACTCCATATGCCCTTATTTCTGCTCGTTTTTCGTGCTCTCTGAAATGACTGCTATGCAGGTTGCATCAGCCTCGTCTTATGTTGTTCAGTCTATTATTTAACAAGAAACTGCAAGTCTGTTTAAAGAAGCGGCTTTTGGAACATTTTGGCGCGTGTTATTGTAAAAAGGCTGCAAGGAATTGAAATCCGCACAGAAACTGACGGATCTCAGGCTTTTCGTTAATATTATTAAAGAGTGCAACGTCCGAAGCTAGAGATGTTCAAGAATCCATGGGTCTTGAACAAATTGTAAAGATTGGGTGCAACGGGAAAAGGAATGAAGAGAAGTTGAGTTTGATCTGAGCCCCCGATGCGTTTCAGTTGAGCTAAATTTACCTCTGAGTCAATCAAGCAGGAGCTCCCAACGATAACACCTAAGCAAAATATATAAAATGCTTTCTTCTGTATTCCTACATCATTTTCTGCCATTTACCAGACGTATTTGTGTTAGCTAATACAGCCTGATCTGTTAACTGAAAAATTAAGTTGAAGGAAATTTTTACTCCTCGAATTTTCCAGCTGTTGTTGTTTTTACGAAAATGCAAGCTGACCTTTTTTTGGGAACACATTTGCCCTTTCGAAACGAAAAGGAATAAGATTTTTAGTCTTACGAAGTGTGTAGCTGACATTTTGTAGAAGAAAACTATAGATTTCTTTTCCTACGAAAGCTGAGGAGGCCTTCCGACTTCGGACTTCGGACTTCGGACTTCGGACTTCCGACTTCGGACTTCTGATTTCCGACTTCCGCCTTCCGACCTCCGACTTCCGACGTCCGACCTCCGACTTCTGACTTCTGACTTCTGACTTCCGACTTCCGACTTCCGACTTCTGACTTCCGAGTTCCGACTTCGGACCTTTGACTTTCGACTTCCGACTCCAACTTCCAACTTCGTACATCTGACCTCTGACTTCCGACTCTCGACTTTCGATTTTCTACTTCGGACTTTCCGACTTCCGACTCCCAACTTCGGACTTTCGACTTCCGACTTTAAATGTCTGCTGGATGCGAGTTTGACCACAAAAGAACGAACACCATATCTATTGAAGCCACAAAGCAAGAGAGCTGAAAACAACTGAAGCTATAGCTCTTGATACTGAGAGACAATAATGAACAACTTTGCAAAGACGTGCGTTATTGGCCAAGCGTGAGGTTAAATCCAGCCATCTTGACCGAACAAGTTTGGTCAATAAACGATTTATTATATGACTTTACCTTTAAGCTTAAGTTAAAACTAGGAAAACAAAACAAAACATGAAACTATTCTGCTCGGACAGAAATTCTTCACAGCCGGCCGTGAGATATATTTTCAGTGCATTTTTGGATTAGCTTGTAATCTTGGAAAACTGGGAATCCTAAGTTATCTTAATGCTCTAACTTTATAATGCCTTAAAGGGAGTATATAGTTATTAAGTACGAAAATATTCAGATTTTCGCAAGTGCGGGAAGAATCCGGCAAACTCGCCATTTTCAGCCGATCGCGCGGTGGCGTAAATAATAAACATATTTACACAGTTTTCGGCCTCCAATCAATAATTCTTGAATGAAACAATACATTTTGAAAAACAAATGCAAACATAAGTTGAAAAATAGAGCGGTTAAATTAGAAAACTTCGCGAAACTTTGATAAGATTTTGTTGTTTACAACAAGCAAGACGCGGCCAGACCAAAAAAGTGAGCTTCTTCTGCGAACTGAAGAAAAACACTTTTCTGACCTGCTCTAAACACTTAACGCAACTTTCACTACGCTATGATTTAAATACAGTCATTGCAGATCTATAGAACTAATCAATTTAGTACTCGAATTGAGACAATTAGTTCAATTTACAAAATTAATCTATCTAAGATACTACACACAGAGCAACTCACCGAGCCAACGCCACATTCATCAGAGCTGAAACAAAATTTTCACTACACCAGGATGATTCTATTCGTTTTCTTTCCTTTAGGCAAATGTTGAGAGTTTACCGAATATTTTAGTGAGCGTTTCCCTCCAGAACAACGAGAAAAGATTTAGTTGCAATTGTTGCTGGTATAAAATATAAACTTTCGATGCCAAGCGGGCGGGCAACGGGTAATCCCGAGCTATCTTGCCCTCTCAAGTGGCTAATCACAGCGCAGGATTTGACTCATCTAGCCAGCCATATAATAAGCGGATTTCATATCCGTGGCAAACAAACATCTGCAACCTTACTGTGCAGATTAACTGTATAAACATGAAATCACGAGTATATAAATCTACAGATCCTATGTCTTTAAAACAGATAACATATCTATTTAATGCTATATGAAATCTTGTAGCGAATCTGAACCGTTAAAATAAAACTAGTGTACACAACGGCATAAAGTAACTCACGACCTGCGGTCGAGTTGGATATACTTCGATTTTAGCGATCGCTAACGTCCACGAATCTAGAGTTTATTCTAGACTGCGGCTTTGTGGGTTTACTGCAATTAAAAAATATGTTGGAGCATGGAATTTGCAGACGTGCATTAAACACTACGCACAGATTTATGTTTCTGCGCTGCACACCAGAAAATGCTACGCTACAAATTTAAACTGCACCAATTTATCGTAAATTTTATAAGAAGGTGAAATATCTTCGACCTCTTTTCGCGTCAAATGGCCGTCTAAAATCTTCAAAGGGGGCACTTCAAAACCAATTTAGAACAAACCGACCAGCAAGTCTCGTAACCCTTCATCTCTTCTCATGTGGTGAATAAATTTTTCACGTGGGAAGGTTTTTTTTATTATTCTATTTTTATATTCTTTTCAGCTATTTGACTCATGATTTCTTTTGAGAACTACTTTTAAGTAGAAGCATATATGATATTTAAACTAGACGAAGGAGCTGGACTCTTAAGTCGAAGGAGGGGCGAAGGGAATGGAACTAAGACAAGAGATTAAGTTTGAACTCTCAATATTTTTCAGGCTTTCTTTTCGCAACTGCTTTAGTTCCGTATATGACTGCCATGGCGATGATCATTCACTTATCGGTCCTTTCTTCCGCAGTTCATAAGTATGAATTTTCATATATTCACTTTCATCCCTCTATTCTTGTTGCTTTTAGCGACACCAATGCCCATGTCAATCTTAAAAGGTATTTGACAACTTACTTGCAATCTTCTGAGCATTTACACTTGATCTGTGCCAGTCTTATCTGGTAACTTACATTCTTGACGCAATGGACTGAACAAAGCAATTAAAAACAGGCCCATGTATTACTGCATGATATCTAGATTTGAGGCTTGTCAGATGAAGTCACTAGTGTAAGTCATCTTTTCAATATCATTAACAGTCATTTAGGAACCTTAACATGAAGCAATTTTTTCTGCAACTTGCAGCGTAAGGAACGCACTGTAGTACAGTAATTTGTTTTGGTGTTAGTGAAAAAAATAAAACTGAATTTAATTGAGTTGAACATTCACCGCTTGTCTAGCAGCGAAAAAGTACCTTGCGAGTTACAGGACAGGACAATTTTTCTTTCCTTTTTTCAAGGCAGCAAAAAAAGTTGCAGGGTGTAAAAAGTATTCTATAACTTTTCTCTCATTATTTTCGGCATCGTTGAGTTGCAAATTCAAGGAAAGGGTCCTTACAAAAACACGACGACAACGACAACGCTACGACGCGAAAGGTTTAATGAGCAAAAACAATCGCTCTGCACTCGCGTTTTTAAGTTTTGGTACATTTCTTTGCCGTCCTCTGCAAAACAACAACGTGAAATGACGAAATTCAAGGTTTTGTGGAAAACGTGAACACACGACGGTGAATTTTTCATTCACTTTCTTAACTTGAACGCCACTCCTACCAATTTGGTTCCTGAGTAGTTTGTCGTTTGTGTAGAAGTTGAACGAGTTAAAATAATCGCGAAGTAGCACAAATGAATTAAAGTTATATTTTCAAGTGAAGTTTCGTTGGCGTTGCCTTTGCATTCTAAGGTCTCTATTGACTCGGAGGACAACATCAGTTATCTTATCGTTATTATGATTATTATTAAGCGCTTCACCTACAGCTGCTTACCTTGAGTTGAATTAAATGGATCGCAGTTGGGTTTGACAGGGTAAGCTACTTCAGCGCACCCGCATTGTGCAAGCTGATTCTTAGCCACACAAGTCTTTCTACAAGCCTGAAAGTCGATCGATCAAATCAGTAAATACAGAAGGTATACATTTAACAAAAAAAAAAAAAAAGAAAAATGGATAGCATCGCTTCAAACTTTAACCGATAAAGGGAGCTGATGGTAAATCCAGATGAATCTAGGGGCGCGTTCTTTTGGGACTATTCCGGAATAGGAATACTCGGAATAGACGGTATTTGTGTTCTTTTTGGAGCTATTCCGTTTTTGGAATGAACGAAATATCATTCTGTTCATTCTACTTCTGATGGCAGGATAAACAGAATGGAAGGAATACGGTTTACTCCGAATAGACAGAATACGCGTTCTTCTGGGAAATTTTTGACGGGAAATCCAACGTGGCCGCTCGTATCCGCCCTGGTAGCTCTCAGGTCACCTCCGCCATGGGTATTCCGTTTCCAGATGTTAGGAGCTGAAATTCCGTGTGTCCTGTTATTCCTGAACCGGAATAAGAATTGCTAGAATAGCCCCAAACGAAATGCAACCTAGGTTGTGAACTTGTGAAAAGGTGGAAAAGGGATTTATAAAGCGTGCGAGGGAAGGGAATCTTTGTATAGATTGAGGCCTTAAACATTCTATTCTAATTACTTTCACATTTGTGTCATGGACACTCCGCTGATTGCTTTAGCAGGGCAGGGGCTCGTCCCTGGGGCTTTTTTCTTTTCACCTTTGAAGGACGATAATAATACGAACTTAGCTCGCAATTAAACTGTCCGATTAACTGGAGTACGCGTACTTTTTGTTTTGTAACATACCGTTTCTGAGTAGGTTCTGTTGATGTAGATAAGTTCTTGACCGTGGCCCCCGCACTCTGTTCCTTCATACGGCATGCCAAGGCGTTTGATAAGTCTCTGTGCATAATGGTGCAATTAAGTACTATTAAAATGGTAAATAAAAAGTTACGCTCTTGAACAGAAAAGTTTATCAGAATTGCAGAGTAGTAATCTTCGTAGAAACTGAACATAAAAACCTACCAGAATAACATTTCATTCGTTAGGCATTAATCTAAGTAGAATAGTCATCTAGGGTAGAATCATAAACAGGAAAACAGGAAATCTTTCACTATTTAGGACATTTTTGCTTATCTTAACCAACATTTGTTGGTTAAAATAAGTTTGAATGTTAGCCTGCCGCAATGTTAACCTTTAGTTTTTGGCGTTTTCGTGGCGGTACCCACAAATGGAGAAATACCGTGTTAGCCAGCCAACGCAGTTGTCTTTGCTAAAGATACAGCACAAAGGCAAATATCAGTTTCCTCTTTAGTAACCGGCCAAGCTTTCGCAAATTCCGTTTCATCGATCATGGAGAACTCCAGGAATTGTCATATAAATATGCATTTGAGCCAGGTCATTTTATAAAATGCCTTGTTGATTTACATAAAAATACCACTGTCATTTCTCGCCGATGTGAGTTTAGTTTACAGTTGCGTTATATGCTTCTGTAATATTGCGTGTATTCATAGTCATGAAAAATAAAAATACCTGTTGTTTTTGCTGTCGCTGTTTTAGCATGTGGCACACCTGTCCGCAAAGTGAAGAAGCTACACAAAATTATGGAGCGACATTTGGAATCGTTTCATCGGTGCGAGTCCCATTTAAGCTTAACTTTTATAGTTTCTATTTGGAACAGATTACTGAGGTCCTTACAAAACAGCGAAGATACTTCTCTTTCCATTTAAAATTCTCTAAATAAACTTGTAACGCTAACTTACTTTTGTGAAACCAATATTTGTGACTTGTCCTGGAGCCACTAGGTAGCCATTTTCCTCTGGAAAGTGCATTTCTTTTGAACTCGTCACGTCGACTATAGCACCATACGATTCAGAGAAATCAGCCAAGTATTCATCGGCCTCAATGTTCAAGGTCAACGACAAACCTGATAAAGTGGAAAGAATGTTTTATGCAAGAAGTCGCAAATGGCACGCGTGCTTTGACATAGCTTACGCAGACACAATCAGTAAATGGGGCTCTAATTGGAAACAATAAATAACACAAGGGAAAAAGTATGGTAGATCTACCTTATTATAGGAAATTAACAATGCACGTTATTAACGCGATTTTACAAAATTTGCGTTAATTTAATGCATCTTAATTAATGTCGATGTAAATTTAATGCACGCTATTTTACAACATTGTTGTTTAAAGCACCTTTATTTCATTACCAAACCTTATTAGTTCATGACTCCTCTATTGGCTCTTCAGAGTCACTATCTTCGGAATTGATAGGGTCTAGTTAGGCTTCAAAACCAAATTTTCCGCTTCAAAAAAAAAAAAACTGAGAAACATCCGTGTACTTGTCTTGGACGGTTTTATTGACGTTAGTCAAAACGCAGTTTGGGATTCAGAAATGGAAAGTGCGAGTCTGCAGAATTATGATAATCGCAGTAAATAAAGCAAGATGCTTATCGAAAAATTCGCGTTAATTTAATGCAAGTAAACCTAACTTTTGAAAAGTTCGCGTTGATTTAGTGTAACGTAAATTTTCTTCGCGTTGTCAACGTGCATTGTTAATTTCCTATAATAAGGTAGATAACAAACTACTATTAAAAGGAAGAGAAACAGTTTAAGTTTAAGAGTATACAGCAGTAATCTATCCCGGTGCCTGAAGCTGTATCTGATACTGTTTCAAAGACATAAGTTTGTAGAAGAAGGATTTGTAACATCACTAGAACAAATACACTAACGACTAAAATGTAAAACTCACCATTTTCACTTCCAGGCTCAGTGATATATTTTGTGTTATTCTTCTCACTAAACACGTAACAGTTGCCATACACAAAGTTGTACAAGAAAGTGAAGTTCCTGGACAGGAGGAAAGAAAGAAGACACTTATTGTATTGGCACATTGTGGACGTATAACTGTATTTCACTGAAACCGCCATTATCGAACAAACGTAATGGGTCAGTTATTAAAAGACAGTTTATATGGTGTTTAACAAAACTACGTTCTAAGCCATTTTAAATTTTGGCAACAATCATATCTATACGTTGTGTACTGCCGACGTTAACAAGAAGGCCCCAGACTAGAAAACTATTTATCTACTTAAAATAAACCACTTATAAACAGATTTGGATGCCCACGAATTGTTTTAAGCCGAAACCTAAGTTTGACTCTGTTCAAATAACTGGCCCATTCAGTTTGTCTGCCTAGTTTGTGACTTGTAGATCAGTAGCTTAGGCATTGAAAAACGCCACAATCATGGCAATACCTTCATTTATTCCCTTCGTACAGGCCGGCAGCGTAGGTCCTGATTGCAGTGGACCAGACTGAACTTTGGACGGTAGGGTATGGACCTCGGGCCAGTTTTTTGCAAGCCCGGATAACTTAGTGGGACCGATGAGTATTTTTATCAGTAAAAACGTTTTTATTTATTGGTTTGAGTATTTGTACAAACTTGTCAGTGTGATAAAAAAATGTTAAACACAGTTAAAATTGAACTTTGAAAATCACTAAAGATTAAATCCCTATGGAGCCCGGTAAGTTATTTGGACCCGAGGGGCGTGTCCGTTTTATCGAGTTTTTCCCATTTTATTTATATATACCAGGAACCAGGATTTTGCCAGCAGTAAGAGAACGTTGTCGGACATGAAGAAGTCGGTCTCTAACAACATATTCCACATTGCGAAAGTAAATGTTTAGGACAATACATAGACTTTTTTAAAACCATCAATTAACTTCATTTGTTTCGTCGTACTTCGAATTGAGAGATAAACTTCTCTCCGGAGTGGTTTCTTCTCTTGTATGAATAGTTTAAAATAAATGAAGACTTCAGTTACTTTATTATTATTATTATTATTATTATTATTATTATTATTATTATTATTATTTTATTTTATTTTATTTTAAGTTATCTTAAGAATTAGTTATGAATAGCTTTTGCAATACTGTATTTGTTATAGTCATGTAAATAAAGCTTGTTGTTGTTGTTGTTGTTGTTGGTTAGATGCGTGAATTTATGAGTGGATTTACTTATTATGGATGTGGTGGATCTCAAGGGTAATTCATAAGTGAACTGACTACATGGTGTTCGGGAACCGGGTGGATTTCATGGGGGTGGGGGAGGGGGCCTCATTAGAAGTACGTGGTGATTCATATTTTATAATAGAGTCAACCTTATTGTACGTAGACTGTTCACAGTCCTCCTATTTTTCCGTGGGATTCTCGAGACCGGTAGGCTTCGATGGAGCTGCCGCCATCTTGGTTTGTAAAAGCAAGCGCGATCTGGGGAGAGTGTCTAAACTACCCAGGGGAGGGGAGCGGAGTTGGGAGGCGACGGGAAAAATAGGGAGACTGTAACAACTTCTCACTGTCTCCTATTTTTTCGCTTCCTCTCCCCCACTATACTAACACCCACTCCCGCTCCCCTCGGTAGTTTAGACACTCTCCCCAGATCGCGCTCGCTTTTACAAACCAAGATGGCGGCGATTCTATCGCAGCGTACCGGTCTCGAGAATCCCACGGAAATATAGGGGGACTGTGAACAGTCTACATTGTACGTTTTACTGGATATATCTAGTAGCTACTTACTTTGGTCCGCAAACTTCTCCTTTCCAGCGACATCCTACGATGAAATCCTCCGCTTGATGTCCGATAAACTTTTTAGTGTTTGCGTCTAGTGACGCTAACATGGCATCTTTCCAAAAAGACATAACTGTCCGATTATCTGAAAAACACATGTACAGCCACAAGCGTCTCCAGTAAAGTTTGATTGCGACCCAGAAGCTCGAATACAGACTTAACATGACCATTTTATGATCACGCAATGGTTCAGTCATTTCTAAGGGTGCCAGCCCCATCTCTGGGCATTTGTCATTTTCTTTTCGGAAAACTGCAAAATGCCCTATGGGGGGATCAGCCGATATAAAAAAGCCTCGCGATATCTTTAGAAAAGCGTTCAAATCTCCCACCCAAGGGACAAGACCAAAATTAAATTTCCTATTGACAACAAGCTAAAATTCTCAAATCTAAGCTGCCGAAAAGAGTAATTGCACTGGTACGGTATTAAAGTATTGGTGTCGGACTTGGCAAGACAACGAACCATTGTAGATACCCTGTGCTCTCAGTGTAGCAGAGAACAAAAAAAAATGATATATTGAATTTAACAACACCTCTGGGTTTTCACTTTAAACTAGTTTAAACAGTTTTCAGTTTAAACTATTTTTTAGATCGGTTTTCTAGTTTTTGATCTTGAAATTTGCAGTTTTCCAGTTTTGATATCCAAAGCGGTTTTCATGGAATTGTAGTGACCAGCTCCAATCTAGTGGAATATTTTTGCAGGTACCGCTTAGGCGATGGAAATCTTGGATTACCAAGGTCCCAGTCATCCCCTGACCTATTAAAGTATAATCAAGAAACATTTGACAGAAAACGTAACCGAGTTGTTGTAACAGTTGCTGGCACCTCTTTGAGCCGGAACTGATTTGAAACCACGCCGAAAAAACGTATACGTTTTCGACTGGGCACTCCCCCTCCCCGTCCGGCTTGTATATGTGCGTCTTTCGTAACCCCGTCGGGAATGAGGCAAGGAGATTGGTGAGTTGCTCATGCCAGCCTTAAACCATGCTGTTTAGTCCATTGGGCTATTGGAAAACTCGTCGCTATTCAAAAGATATCGTCAGTTTAGTTAAAAAAAATTACTCTTACATTTTCCGCCGAGGCTTTCCAACATATCCATCCAATCTTTGTCCGGCTGTCGAATAATCACAAAAGACTTAGTTAATAATTGATCATGCAGTTGATAATCAACGTCATCGTCAGTATGTAGCCATTAAAAATCAACTGTAGTGCGGGAAGGTACAAAAGAAATAAAAAGGAAAGAACGAAAATAATACAACAACAACAAACAAACAAAAGAACAAAAAGGCTTAGTTAATAATTGATCATGCAATTCAAGACCAACTTCAGTATTTAGCCATTAAAAACAACTGAATTTCGGGAAGGTAAAAAAGAAAAAAGAAAAGAAAAACAACAACAAAAACAAACAAACAAAACAACAAAGGTAGTGAATTATATGATTAAGTCAACAGTGCATGAAAAGTCACTTCAAAAACTGAATCCACTGCTATAGAGCCCTAAAGAGATGGTTTTCTTGGTAGCAGTTGTGATACTTGTCTTGATTCTTTATTTGTGACACTATATGTCAACAATAATTTGTCTTCCGTGTTCGCTACAGTGTAGAACATTAAGTTATAATTTCTAACCGAAACACTCTGGGTACTTTTTGAACTGGAGTAGACATTTAATTTCAGATGGTTTGCGACTCACTGACAAGGAATCTGTGTAGTCAGTGGTTGTCTACCCAACCATTGAAGGTTTGGCAAATACTTCACCAACAATTAATCAAGAAAGGGCGAAGATGTCACAAAAATACCAAATATCTGTTCTAGAAGCATACAGATGCGAGGTTTGCGTACGAAAAATTAGGGCAAAGCAATTTGATAGCTACAGAATATCTGATATACTGAATATAAGCGTTAAACTAATTAGGAAAGAATCCTGAAAGTATAAGTGATTAAGTTAAAAGGAAAATCCGCCGCACATCACGAGTACATGGGCTCCTGGCCGATATCCATTATCCGAATAACTGAAGATTTGCTAAAATTTTTCGTCTATCCAAAGGGTTGAGTGGATATGTTCGCGGTTTCGTTCAACCTTCAGTACAGAATAGCTAAAAAGTATTCACATTCACGGAGGTTAAATTTCTTCCAAAATTTTTGGAGCACAACGGAATTCATTCAGACAGTTTAATGCAGTGTTTTGAATATGTTTGAAGCGTTTGAGAGAGAAAGCTATTGGGTACACCTGACAATGCAGCCAAACTGAAACTTAATCAATTCAGCTATGAAAAGCAAACTTAGAGATGATGTTTTCTAAAGGCGAAGATAAATTAATTAAAAGTATGTGCTTTGAGGTTGTTGCTATCAAATAGTATTTTCGTTGTATTTACAGGCCTTCGGAGTATTGTTTCGTACGATCAAATTATTTTAAACTCTTCTGCGCTCGTGTAAAAAGGTAACATTGAAAAATAATTGAGTTATATCATCATGACTTCCAGCTGCAGCTGCAAGTCAAAAAAATACTAACCATCATTCCCTGTTCGATGGCTTTCTTTCGAGCCGATTTTTTCACCATGTTCATGTTACAAACCACAACAGCGGGAAAATCAAGCTTTTCGTGATACTTCAGTTCGACCTTGACATCCACTGGGTATGACAAGTAGTCCGACACGAGAATTATTCCCTGGTAGGTCATATATCCTAACGCCGTGAGTAAGCAAGCGGACCAAATAATTTTTTCCAATGTAGAAGTTGAAGAGGCTAGTCTTCCAAATCCATGGGCTGTAGTTTCCGAGCAAAACTCTCGAAGCTTCCCAACCGCCTTGCTGCTAGTATCTTGTGTCCTACATTCGATGGCTTCATTCATTTCTTGGTCCATCAATTCAGCTTTTTGACTTTGCAGGTTCTGTGTTAAAGGGAAAACGATGCATTGCAAGGATGTAAAGGAAAAACAAAAATTGAAAATAAAATTTATAATCTAAGTACATTATACTCATCCGTAAACTGATCATTCTTTACCGACTTCATTAAGCAATGGTTAAGAAACCTGACAAACTTCTTTATTATATCGTGTTTTTTTTTGCCTTTTGGGCTTTGACCCGCTGCACAAACAACAATAGAATTTGGAATGTATTGGTGCAACTGACCAATCGAAACGTTGTCGTTAAGATATTAAACTGTGGTGAGAACGTTAAAACAAAGGATTGTACACGGTCGCGGCCCTTCCAACATAAGTCGCAGCACCACTGTTTTCATGGCAAGATTTCCTAACCAGCCCCTCAAGTAACTATGATCAGGCGGGGCCCGGCTCTCTCGGGTGAGTGAACGTTATTTACATGTACATAAATTTTTATTTCCCCTATAGATAAAGTTCATTAAATATGCTGAATATTGGACGTCTGCCTGATGATGTCTGCAACCCTTTTGTTCTTCTTGAAAGGAGATTTGCCAAAAGATAAACACTCCCTTAATTTTTGCATGCTATGACTCATTTGGTTTCGTTCAAATATACACAGCTTAACATCCACGAACGCAGTAGTCATATTTATCGTGCGATTTATCACTCGGAGACCAAACTATCCAACTCTGTCATCCCGGCCGTAACATCGCAAGCTTTAAAATTCAATCAAGGTGATTGAACACTAAGCTGCTGTCTGTACTCTATAAATTAAAGGGGAAGTATCATGGGTTTTTTGATATCTTTTGTGAAAAATGATGAAATAAGACCTTCAACCAGCTGCCAAATAATTCTAGAAGGATGAGAGGAAAGAAATCAACTCAATTATTGAAAGAACCAAGTTTACATCGCAAGATTTAAAATTCAATCAAGGTGATTGAACACTAAGCTGCTGGTTGTACTCCTTAAAGGGGAAGTATCATGGTGAAATAATTAAGATCTTCAACCAGCTGCCAAATAATTAAAGAATAAGGAGAGGAAAAAAATCAACTCAATTCTTGAAAGCCGAAACCACTCGTGATCTGTTATAGCGCATTTTGGAAACAAAACTGAGAGAACTTGAAAAACATTAGCCTAACATTTTTCAAGTTTCAATCCGTACCGACCTACACTGTCTCCGGCCAGAGGCACTAATCGACAGTTTTATTGCACTGGGGTGATAATTTATAACAAACTTGACAATTATTTCGTTGTTTCTCCTGACAGACAATCATTTTTGGCTTTTGAAATGACAGCAAATTTGCGTGATACTTCCCCTTTTTTAAAACATGGTGTTGTCAAAAGAGAAATGACAAAACAAAACATACAAATAAAATTAATTGAAAGCAATAGAGAGAACGCACATGCAAAGGCAGCATTGTCTTTAGTTTTTGCAACCCTCAGTTCGCTTCTCGTTGAACGCTCTATCAATTTTTTTTGAGGGCAAATAAGTCTATTTCGCATTTCTAGCCGTGAATCGGGGGGAGAAGAGAGGTATTTGAAACTTTACTATTTTTCCCAAAAAGTAATTTTTAATTTCAATAAGATTTCTGAGTCAAAGACATTGAAAAGGAACAAAAGAAAAAAGAAATTATGTTTTAACAAACTCATCGCAAAGATTTTTTAATTACATAAACAGTAGGGGTCATGGACCCCGAGCAAACAGGTGCCTCCCCCTTTTTTTACAGTGGAAAACCCCTTCCCCGCCACCCATCCCTCAACGAAAGTTAGAGGTCAATCTTTTCTGAAAATAGTCAATATAAAATGCGAAGACAAAAATAATGAAAAGTGAAAAGTCACCTTCTCTCTTCGAGAAGCTTAAAGGGCGATTTACACGGTACGACTTTGTCGCATGCGACAAGCTTACGACAGGCCTACGACACGAATTGTTTCGTGTATATCAAACCTACAACTCGCTTACGACTGTCATTTACGTTACAAAATTCAGTTTTAAAATCCTACGACAATCGTTCCGACAATAATGAATAATGAACGGTGAACGGAAAGTTCTTTGGAGATGCGTGGCACTTGAAAATGTTTTCGGATAGGATTGATATAAAAAAATTATCTAAAAGTGTCAAATAAATATAAATGTAAAATTTGTGGACAAAGGTCCCTGCTGGGATAACGGAAATGCATTTGAATCAAGATACTGAATGACTGCTATATTCTCTTGTGTGAATGTAATATCTGTGCATCTTAACTTGGGAGGGTTTGGTGGATCTGGCTCAAGGCCTTTAGGTAACTGGCGCGCGGGCCCGCTATCAAAATCTCGACTTGCTTTTCTTTGTGAAAGGAACTAATCTCAGCGCCTTGGCCCTCGTGTTTTGCCTAACAAAAAACAGGGGTGAAGGGTGAAGGGGGCAGGGGGGGGGGGGGGGGTGGTGGAGAAGGTCTCCGATACTCTTCCTACACTGAATATCCAGTTAATTTTATCCTTTGATTGCTTAACTTTGCAGCCCCAAAAACCATGACGCAATTTGACGCCTGGAAACCTCTTGGTTTTTTTTTGTTTATTGATAAGTGGCGCATTTTGTTTTTCCTCTGGGACAGGTAGCTATAGTTTAACACCTAACTTTGTGAGCAATGCAGTCATTTTCTGACTTATCATATGTATAATGGTATGCTGTAGTGGGTAAACCTTAGTCTACTTCGATTTTAAGGGAAAACTTATTTTAATGTACATCGCTTTTTCTGTATAACTTTGACAACTTGATCAGTCTTTTTTATTCATTTATTTCGCTTTGTTCGCCAAAAAAAAATATCTTGCACAGTTGAAAACAAATGACGCCTCGAACATTGGACTCGCCTGTCAGCATTCCATGGTCAAATGCTTATTCGCTTGAAAACAAACAGTTTTTTTACAAGAAATACTGGCGCTTTTTTTTTTTGCTTGTTCAGTTGTAGTTGCCTCCTTTGGAGGGGGACTGGGGTGGGAGACCATCGATCATAGTTTTATCTTGGTGTGAATTGACCTTTTCTGGGTGAAACAAGAGACGGAAAATAAAGGCGTCTACTCTGGCAGAACTAGCCGAGATGATATTTTTTATGATTGATTTCTTTTCGACGGATAAGTCAGGATTCCCTCATACTTCCGCTGTGCAACAAACAAACAAAAACGTTACAGAGGACCTTTCTTGCTCAATTACTTCGAACCAAGTTTATCGCTCTGCGCATGTCATCAGTAAATGTGGGAAGGTCTTGGAGGTCTCTTATCATCACAATAAGGTACCGTACGCGCTAGGTTGACAAAATTTGTTTGGCTCTGCCAAAAATCTCGACAAATTTTGTCCACCAAATTTCAGTTGAATTTGGTAATCGCGTACGCACTTAAAAACACCAAAACATTTGATAACCTCAAAGTGTCAATCACGTTGAAATCGAACACCTTCCTTTAGGTTCCGTTCACGATTTCGTTTTGATCGGCAGCGGTACTTTACCTACTCGGGCAGTTTGTATAAAGTGCAGATCCATGATTACTTGTACTTGAACGGTGCAACTGGAACAAAGATCTGCGAGCCATATAGTAATTGTATGGAGTCGCATTCAACATCTCCAGATAAGAATAGTAGTCCTTATCTTCGCCGTTCTCCATCTTTACAGTTCGATTGCCGCAAAAATAAAAAATATTTTGGCGGGCTTCTGCCTGAATAGACTCTTTGAAAGGAAGATCAAATTTACTTGATTGACATTTTCATGGAGATTAACGCCTGCAAATTGTAAAATCTGGCAGTTTTCACCCTTGACAAAAATTTGTCCAGCTCCGAAGCAGGACGACGGCACCTTTAAAGTTTCGTACGACTTGACAAAATTTTGGTGGAAAAGAAAACACCGTGCGCACGTGTAGAACGATAATGATGACAAATATTTTTGCAAAATAAACAAAAATTCGCCTAGTGCGTCCGGGCCCTAAGATAGGATCATTGGATAGTGCAGGATGGGGGATAGGAACTCGGGGAGAGGGGGAGGGGAGGGGGGACGAGGGCGCGAGGTTTACCGGGAGCGGTAGAAGGGGGGGTGAGAAGCCGGATTTTGACAATGGCGACAACGATGAGATATTGAAAAAATTTGCAAATTGGGCAGGAAGGGATTAATCTCGTACCCCGATCTCAGTCGTCGGTTCGGGAATGTCGAAATGTGAGTGGGAGATCTGGGTACGAGATTAGGAAGGGATAAGATAGGATATTGTAGGAAAGGATGTGATATTGCCTATATAGCAGAATAAAGGAAATTACTATCATATATTATCTACCAGACGGTCGAGCGTTTGTATCATGAGAAGTCCTCCTTGTCGAATTATGCCAAACTTATGCCAAAGTTACCAAATTATGCTCGTATATTGCAAAATTATGCACACAAAATGACAAAGTTTCTGTGTATATAACAGCAAAAAGATAACAATGTTTAGCAGGTTTTTTGTGAATATAGCACTTTTTTAAAATTTTAAAAACTGCAAAAGCCGTGAACGAAGATCCTGCTTGCTTGTACGTTGGATCTCACAGGAGATCTAATCAGCCAAACTTGAAAAATAGACGATGAGAAGTCCAAAGACTACTGCAAAGCTGACACAACGTAATATATTTTAAAACAATATTTCGGCTGGCCAAACCAGCCTTCTTCAGGTTTAGATGTTACTAAATTATATAAATGAAATTACAATATTATAATAGTGGAGGATGTTGCAATACATGGGAGCGGCGGAAATGACGTTAAAGTTTATTGGTTTACTGGCCTATTCAGCAATTACAATAGCTTTAGCTTAAAGTCCTTTTACCTGTTCCAAACGTCGTGCTTCTGCCGTGCCAAACTTAAATCAATTTAACCCGGCAGCGGCACGGCAGTGGTTTCAAATGTCGAGTTTAATTCAGTCGCGCCAAATTCTAAAATATAGAAATGCGTAGAACGAGCAAATTAACCCAAAATACATTAAAATAATTTATGAATTTAGTTCGTCGTCGAGCTACTGCCGTGCGGCACGATAGGGCCTGCCGTGCTACTGCCGTGCTAAATAGCCGTGCCGAACTTAATTCAGCCTGCCGAACTAAATGGTTTCAAACGTCGTGCTACTGCCAGTACTGCCGTGTTTAAGTCGAATAAAAGTCTTGAATTTAGTACGGCAGGGCAGTAGCGCGACGTTTGAAACAGGCCTAGGGATCCTTAAATGACACCTTTATAGAAACTTGCATAAAGTCAGCAAGAATAGATAAGTGGTATAAATAGCAGACTGGGACTCAAAGCATCAAGAAAACGGAGCGACTCCCTCTACAGTTCTGTCTGTTTCTGTCTTTCTTTCAGCCAGTAGGTATATGTATAGAGTGGTTTTCTATTGAGAGTCGAACTTCAGTTCGCGTTTGCTTTGGTTTTGCTTTACTAGACGCAAAGTTCGCGCCATTTTCTCAACCAACGGGAAGACAAACCAAAACCAATCATTGGTCGCACGCGTTTTCCCGCGCTTGACGCAGGTTACATGTATTTGCTTCGAGTTCTGATTGGCTGATTGTGATGTTTACATCTGTTGTGATTGGCCAGAGAAATTACTTAATTGAAAACCGTTCTATACAATATGCTAGAGCAGCAACATCAACAATTCATCGTTACAGCTTCCTTGAGCAACGCTTATTGAATCCTAACATCACGCTTGTTTGCACCAGATACTTCCGTTAGTTCCAACATCTACTGAATAAGTAATGACAACTCGCATATTCTAATTCCGTGTTGCACTGAAAGGCACTAAAAAAAATGCAAAAATGGAGCTATCTTGGAAGGGGGGGGGGGGGGGGGTTAATACTTCGAAAAGTGCGAAATCATTTTTTTTTGTAATTATGCTCGATTACACGTAGTGCTTTTTTTGAAAAATAATGCTCGTTTGCTCCAATTATATATGCCAAAAATTATGAAACCTTTGGATACAGGGGACCACCCGACGCAATATAAACTGTTCTGAATACTGCTAATAATACTAAAATTCTAATTTGATTTCAAGGCTTTAGGAAATGGGACACAAGAAATTAATTATTCACCTCTAACCCTCAGTGTTTTTTCAGTTGCTTTATTCCCCTAAGCCACGTCGTAACCGACTACGAATATATCGAAATTAGCCCAGAGTTTCCGATCCTTTCGATATAAACCTAAATGGTCAGCTTAAAATCCGCCGTCGCGTTTTTGTTTTAAAAAATTCGTTATGGGTGAGACACACGAACACGTCAAACTAGTAATTCTAAAAAATCTTACAAGTAATGTTTACTTAGTTCTTGCCTTTCAGTGACCTTTCTTCGTGAAACGCGAAATGTCCACTTCATTATTTTCATGAAAATGTGATCAAGGTCCCCACCCCACCGTAACATCCTGTGAAGGGGCATTTTGTATGGTGTAAAAATTTTACTGTTTTTTCATCACACAAGGCATTATTCAACGGGGATATCTTGTAATTTCTTCTCGTGGGATGTTTTCAAAATAAAACCGTGAGTGTACAATGTCTTTTTCTTTTCTTGTATGAGGTTATTGTTCCTTTGTTTTGCTTCAATTCAAATGTTCCTTTGTTCCCCGCTCAAAACAACACCTGCAGTCTGCTGCCATAGCAACGGTAATGAATATTGACATTCTGTCTTCACTCATCCGCCATCTTGGAAAGTTTGGGCGTCCCTTTGTTTGCGCTGCAGCAGAATTCTTCCACCGAGGAAAGCCATTGTCAACGTTCTTGTTTAGGCAGGGAATCTTCAGCTGTCGAAAGGTGAGTTTTGAATACGGAACAGGATGCTATATAACTCTGTAGTTATGAATTTTACATGAAGGTTTTTATGCTAATCCAGCGGTGTCAATCATCCGCGCTGTTCTCACGCACCAAAAGATATTGACACGTTCAAGCTAGAACAGATAGTTGAGTGGCAGATTGGGAGCACGACCGCCAACCGAGCGTAACACTCTGTGAAATATAACAGCTATCATACAAAGTGTTGTTGCTTTCAAAGGAAATCCGAGGCACGGTCGTAAAGTGACAGGAAAGGAGCTTGCAGTGTACCGGTAGAGGACATTCCAAATTCGTCAGAGCCTCGGGTGCGCGGACATCTTGGATCGTGGAGGTTTATTTGCCGACAGCGATTTCTTCACCGCGCTATGGAAGGAAACGTGATGAATTCAGTGCCAGTTCCAGGCATGATGACGGGTCAGCAAGCAGCTATGGAGCAGATGAAGGCGGCTGAGGAAGGGCCGGACGGTCGCAAGCAGGACATCGGCGACATTTTACAGCAAATCATGAACATTACAGATCAGTCGCTGGACGAAGCACAGGCCAGGTAAGCTGAAATCGAATACGTTGTAAATTTCGCGTCCATTTCATGCGACATTTCGCGCTTGAGCTTGTGCATTTCACTTGTGTATACTTTCAACTGTCGGATTTTTGACTGCACGCGTTATATGATTTGCATTTGTTTTCTTATCACACGTCTTGTTCATAGGAAGCACGCTTTAAACTGCCATCGTATGAAGCCCGCCCTTTTCAACGTCCTGTGCGAAATCAAGGAGAAAACAGGTAGGCAGTGACAGTTTTGCTTTAATACACGTGTTTTATTTCTTTACAGAGAGCCTTTCGGCAGTGCAATCACTTCGATTATTCAATGAATTCCTCAATTTTTTGTTTGCACGTTTCTCGATAGAACGATTCGCCATCTTATCGAACGGCATTTATTACGCATGCAGACGTCGAATCGTTCCATCGAATGCCCTCCAATCTTTGATTTTCCCATGTTTTTGTGTCACATCGTTAAATGCATACATCTAGATGTCAGTTATTTTTTCATCGAAATAATTCGCTCTGTGGTGATAATCTTTATTGGAGCAGTTTTAATCTCACAACCGCCACCAGAAATGCTCTAAAGTTTGTATCACACGATCAACAATTAAACTATTATTTATCTGTAGAATTGATGACGCGTTACCCACTCGTTGTAACGTGTTTAATTTCCACAAGGAGTCCTCTATCAGCGTATTGTTTTGTCTTGATTGCACTGATAAATTTCTTCGGTACTTTTCTGGGCCCGGTGTTGTCGTAGTTTTCACTCCATTGCTCTTAAGCCAGTGATTTTAAGCCAATGTGGTAATTGCGCATAATGATCCTAAGCTGTTATTTTGGTGTTAACATAATAGGTTATTGCTGAATGTTTATTGTTTGTCTTCACCATTCCTCGTGACAAACAATAGGCTTCCCAGCTACTCGAACAAAATACCTTTGTTTTTATTCGCTTTTGAGTCATTGATCAATACTGTACCGTCTGAGGATAGAATAGTAACAATATATAGCTAGCCTTTTATTCTTCTTGTAGAATTGTTGTGAAGGAAATTAAATCAGCTATGTTTAATTTCAAAACCGTACCAAAATGATTCTATTTTCAATTCTGCTCGGCCAAAGTGCAAACTTGTTTAACAATATGAACTCTTATTACTGTGTAATAGATTTGTATGCGTTTTTGAGGTCAAATAAATTTGCCAGATATTAAAATATGAAATTTATGTTTAAAACAAATAATTTACACAGTGATTTGTTCTTATTTCAATGTCGAAAATAGATTTGCTCCAATTTAGGTTGAAACAGTTTTTACTTGTTAAGGTGTTCAAATCATCTTCTCTTGTTGCTGAGCAAGAACAAGGAATGCCCTGACAGTTTCTGCATGTTTTTTTTATCAGTCATTCAATACAACCGATATGTTTTTAATTGTGGAAAGCAACTTTACTGCAATATGTTTTATTAACATCACACTGTGTCCTTCAGTTGCTGTTTTGATGAAACATTTTTAATAGTAATCTGTTTTTGGCTCTCTGTTTTGGAGCTTTAAACTTCCTGGAGACAGTAGATTTTCTGAAAAACTTCCTATGTTCAGATTCTAGAACAAGGAAGTTTAAAAGCTTTAAATTTTTTTCCTCTGGCTTGCGTAACCATGTTAATGCCATTGACTTCCTAAATTAAAAATTATGGCCATGCCAATAAAAAGTCCTTTGTTCAATACTAGCTGTCATTTCGATTTTTTAGGCTTCCTACAATGGAACGATCTAATATAAAGTCAAAATACTAGAAAACAGTATAGAAGATTTTAAAGATTTGATAATAAGGCACAAAGAAGACATTGTGGGATGGTTGAAATGCGGGATTATTGAAAAAAGTTATGAACAGTGGAATCACGGAGGGTGACCCTACAATCAAACCGCAATGTCCTCAAGTCAGAAACCCCTTGCTTTTAAGGTGATGAACGAAATCCTGATAGTGTGACCAATGAAATAAAAGCTTTCTGAGCAGCACTGTCCAGTGGTGCTGGTCATTTTTTTATTTTCTTTGGCAAGTCAAATATTAGAAATTTTCAAAGAATTTCACATTAATTTCTAGCTGCTATTAAAGTGGTCTACTCAGAGTCTGTGCGGTACACAGGATGTTGAAATATTTTCCAACATCACAGCCGAGTCGCTATTTTAGCTTTGGCCATAAAAAGACCAGACAGATTGCCTTTAAATTCCATGGATGACAGTTGTGAAGAGAAGCTCTTGTTATATATGTCATTTGCACTGCACTTTTTTTGTCATTTTCGTACTATCAATATGCAGATCCACATTGCATCTATGGTATAGATTGAAGCCCTTTGTGGACCTGTACAATCTGTACAAATGTAAACAACAAAATACATGAAAGGCTTATTTTCATTGCTGGCTGTTGCTGTCAAGGACAAAGGTTCATTAAAATCATGTCCACTACAGCCATAGAGAAGTTGGGGTAATTACAAAATGTCACATCCAAGCATAGGCATTCTGAGAGAGGGGGCTTAAAAGAGAGGGTTTTTTTTGGGGGGGGGGGGAGGGGGGCTTTTACATTGTATGGTATATTTTTCATGGGAAAGTTGTATACGATCCAGGGTTTCTTCTAAAATAATGTTAATGTAGTAAGTTGGTAATGATTTGTCGTGGATGCTGGGAACGTTGTGTCTTGCCTGTTTCATATTCCAAAAATGGCTGTGTGGTTCTGTAGTGTTCCCTCCTTATTTTGCTGTTTATTTGTGGAGATGGGAGAAAAGTGGGTGTTGAAAATGAGTACTAAAGACATCAGAAATAGAAATAGGACCTGAACACTTTACATTAATTGAATTAATTACTGAAAAGCCTCTTTGAAGAAGTATGCCTGTAATGCAATTATGTTCTTGCTGTGGGTCTTTGTACTTGAGTGTGTCTTTGTTTTCAACAGGATTTTTGTTTTTTTGTGTCTTTTGTCAACTTAAATTTGTGATATTTTTAGCAAGAACTTAGAAAACGTAGTTTGGTAGGCTTTCAGTTTCAACCAAAACCTTCATTTTCATTGTCTTTGTTATTGTACTATTCACCTCAAGCTTGTTCAGGTTACTTGTTTTGTTTTCGTACAACGACTTGTATTCTATTTTGTATTGTCCAATCTCTTTCTTCCCCTCCACTTCCCTTTTGATGTTAGGTTTCAGAAATCAAGTGTTTCATGAATTTGCTGCAATTAAATTTCAAATTTACAAGTGCTCCTCTTGATCTTTGGCATAAACTTAGACAATATCATTTTATCATCACATTTGTGGCCCACACAAACCAGCTGTATTGAAAGTGAAACACTAGTGATGATCAATACATGTATGAGTACGTCAGAAGATCATGAAATATTTTTGTAAAAATATCAATCTGCTCACTTTCAAGAACGTCAAAGCTAAAAATAATGCAAATGGAATCCCAGGAAAAAACTTACATACATGTACAGTTGTACCTTGCTAATATCATTTTGAAGTCTTCTTTACAGTGGCGTCAAAATAATAAATATTCTTCTGTTCTATTTTTAAACAAATATGTGTAGAGCCTATTTTTACACTTTTTGTAGACTGTTTGCCTAGCTCACAAATTTTTATCAATGGTAATTAGTCTATTTGTTACAATGCTGCACCTCACAAGAAAATTATCTGGGAGTGCATAATTCAGTGATTTACCAAAATAATTAATCCCAAATGAAGATTCCAGATAGCTTCCAGTTGAGTGCACAATACTGCATTTATGTAAGCTGGTGCATCACTGTGGCCAACAAGCATATGAAAATTGATGTGACATTGGCTTTTATTAAAATCTTGTTGTTTTGTTATTGCAAACCTGGGAGAACGCTTTAAGTCAGTGAATACTGTATCATTCTTGTCTTTTTCCTCCAATACTTGGTATCGCAAAAATGTTCGGTTGATTATGATTCCAAGGGAAAATAAGTGTTCAAAAGCTTTAAATTTGCAAAATGTTGCCTTTGTTTTCATTTTAATTTTCTTCTTGAAAACCAACACACCATATGGTATTTGTGAAAAGGCAGTGTTACTCATGATCACAGTAATGTTGGAATCTAGGTTTTTCTTGTTATTGTTTAAGAGAGGAAGATGCAATGAGAGGAGGGAAATGCATACTTATACAACTCTTCATCCTTCCATTCCTTTGTAAGCCCCGATATTACAACATCAATCTTCTCCAAGGCAGTTGTCTTACAGGAGCCCAGTAACCTGGGGCGACGAGCAAATTGTTTTGTACGCCTAAAGTTTTTACATGTACTGTGGCACGTAATATTTCACACATTGGGCTCCTAACTTCTCAGCTTTTAGCCTTGTGGGCTGCTTCAAGATTTCCATAGGCAGCAGCCTTGATCTTCTCCCCACTCTTTTTCTTATTTTTCTTGTAGTACTAATCACAAGAATTTATTCCATTGTGTATATGCCACATATTGACATTCCAATCCTAGCAGTATGCAGGATGTTTGTCTCATGAACCTGTAATGGCCTTAGCTCCCACAAGTCTCCTGTAGCTCAGTGGTAGGGCATCTGAACTAGTAATTGGAAGGTCTAAGGTTCAACTCCTGCTAGTAGCACTCAGATTTTCTTTTTTCCAAGTATGCCCGTGTCACGCAAGTTTTTGAATAATAATTCAATCTCAGGAATTTGTTTAGACATCAAAACATTTTATACATTTGATGATTATTCTGTATTTTCTCAATAAACAGTATGTTTGATCAAGCAGTGATATCATAAGGAGAAATTAAGGGGTATACGGAATAAGGCCCTAAGGGACGTTTCATGCAAGGTCAAATTCTCATTTTGTTTCAAAAGCAAATGCAAGGCAATTTGGAAGGAGAATCTAGCAATTTGTCACAAGTCACTTAGCGCTTTTTTCCTGGCACCCCTTCAGTTAGATGTTGGTCACCACTGGGTTTAAAGGATTAAAAGAGTTGGGAGAGTCCTTGAAGCAGCTTGAAAAATCATGTTCACTGATTGGCAGTTTGTGTTAAGATATGATAATTTATGCTGTACAATGGACTGTTATAATTGGTTTAGCTGACATGAAGTAATGAGTTTGTTGTTATCTTCGCATCGCCACGTGCGTTAAGTTGTTCTGTTCTGAGTTTCGCTACGTTACTGTTGTTTATTAAATGTGTCCTAAAACCATCGGCCTTGTTGTTATTTGAACAGATCCTTTTATTAGTTTGCTTAGTACCTACATGTAGCTTCTTAGAAAACAAAACCTCTGCTATGCAATGGTTAATGATTGAGTCTTTGTTGATCCACAGTTCTCAGCATTCGTGGATCTCAAGAGGATGAACCTCCAGACCCGCAGCTCATGAGGCTGGACAACATGCTTCTTGCAGAAGGTGTAGCTGGTCCTGAGAAGGGAGGGGGGTCTGCCGCCGCAGCGGCTGCTGCAGCAGGGGTGCACGAGAACCAGGCAGAACATTCAGAATACAGAGCCAAGTTAAACCAGATCAGACAGATATATCACACAGAACTGGAAAAATATGAACAGGTATAGACATGCTAATTTTAATTAATGGTCAGCATTATTAACAATCTTAATACATGGATTTATTTCAAGTACAGTCAACTCCCGATAACTCGAACCTTCAAGGGAAATTGAAAAAGGTTCGAGTTATCGAGCGTAAAATTGTATAGAAAATGACCTGAAAGGAAAGGAAAATTGGTTTGAGTTAGCGCGAGTTAGCGAGGGTTTGAGTTATCAGAAGTTGACTGTATTTAGTTATATTGTAATCTCCAGGTGTTCATTATGGGGCAAGCAAGGGGTGTTTACATGTAACTGAGAACTAGCTAGTAGAACCAGTGTTTATGTACTGTATGCTAAATATTTTTAGTAAACATGGAATAACACTGAGTGTGTTCATTATACTTGTACATAATGTAGACAACACAAATACTTCTTGAGTTACATTTTGGTGTAATGTATATCATATTTTGACTCGAAAGTGATATACAATGATTGCAGATGACAAATATAATAGTGTCAATGCTCCTACTTGTTATCTTAGACAATTTGCAGTCATGTCCCAAAAGACTGTTAATTGGTCCCATTTACATTTGACTTAGGTCCGATTTAATTGCAGTTGTAAATGCTTGACTGGCCTCCTTGGCCTATCAATAGAGCTTATATAATTTGTTTGTCAAGTTGTTCTGCTGCGACATGCATGTTAACATAATTATGTGCATAGAACATTTAGCAATATTTTAAAATTATATTTTGGTTTTGTTTCAAGGCATGTAATGAATTTACCACTCATGTGATGAATCTGCTGAGGGAACAATCAAGAACACGGCCCATCTCCCCAAAGGAAATAGAGCGTATGGTGAACATTATCCACCGCAAGTTCAGTGCAATTCAGATGCAGCTTAAGCAGAGTACATGTGAAGCTGTTATGATTTTAAGATCAAGGTTCTTGGATGCAAGGTACAGAATATTAGAATTTCAAGCTCTTAGTTTACTGTTAATGTTGTTACTTTTGAAGTAAATTTTACTTTTTGTAAGTCTTCAATATTACATTATGTCTTGCCTATACAGACCTCCAAGCAAAGTGATAGTTATTTTGTGTAATGGTAACTGAGTAACTGTTTAATTTTTTTCTACTAGGAGAAAGCGAAGAAACTTTAGTAAGCAGGCCACGGAAATCTTGAATGAATATTTCTACTCCCATCTGAGCAATCCTTATCCAAGCGAAGAAGCTAAAGAGGAACTGGCAAGGAAGTGTGGAATAAGTGTGGCACAGGTATGGCAGCTCTAACTGCTTGTAAATACAGCAGTCACATTGCCAACATTACTGAGAAAGTAAATTATTCACACTGCACTACTCAAGAGTTTAATATTATTGGTAATCATAGCTTTCAAGTTCAGATGAAGAAACAAAGCACTAGCTTCATTGTTTTGTGTTCTTGTTTGATGATGTCAGGTCATAGTTACTATATAGAAAATAATTCAGAAATGTACCAAGATGTATAACACATTGTACAATGAAGAGTGCATGATTGTTTTGGTCAATTGAACCTTTTTAGAGTAGTTAGTGCTAAAGACATGATCATTGAATGATGCAATTCGAGAGTTTTGATGGGCTTAGCATTCATGGTCTATCAGCCATGCATTATATCATGTCTGAGAAATAGCGACCATAAATTGTTTTCTGGTCATTCTTGCAAAGCGAAAATCTAGCAATATTTCTTGGATGTTTCTAATAGAACAATTCCACTCACACTTGTTGGATGTGGTATGGTTATAGCCATTGAGGCATGTGTCACCGAGTTGGCTGTTGATCATCTCATTTCGTTTCTTCATGTGCTCATGGAATAATTGTTAAGTAGTTGGCTGCAGGTTAGCCTACCTACCTGTAAAATAATTTTTTGTGAAAGATACAATTATTGTATCTTTCACCTATCTTAGTTGCAGTGGTTAGTTGAAGTTTCAGGCCAAAAATGTCATCCACACCAAAAATGTGTAAATGGATAATTTCATGCGGCGTAAAATTTTCTCAGTAGCACTGCAATGCAATAGAATGCGGTGCAATATTACAGTGCTTAATAAATACTAAGAATTTGTACATCACAATTTGGCTTGATGCATAGCCAATAAGGGCGTGCTTTTGAAATTGAATTTTATTGATATTGCACTCCTTGTTCTCACTCCTTACTCTTTAGATATCAAACTGGTTTGGCAACAAGAGAATCAGATACAAGAAAAATATTGGGAAAGCTCAAGAAGAAGCCAACATGTATGCTGCTAAAGCCGCGGCAGGTGGGGGACCACCAGGCCAAGTTCAGGGACAGCAAGGAGTTCCTGCCTCTGGTCAAGGTACGGCATGTGGTGACGACAGAAATTTACCAGATCTCCTCTTACCAATAATTGCATTCAACGTAGAAAGAATGCCCTCCTTATTGCGTTTGGAATGGAGATTGTATATATGGGACAATGAATGAATGGATCTTGGGATGCATATCTGGCATCCTCCACAGATTTTGCAGGGACAGATGACATCATCACCAACTTGGCAAAGGAGAGAGAGCCTGGGATCGAGATTATCAAATGCACTCCCTAATCTTTGGTTATTGCTAGTATTTAGAGAAAGTTTTCAAAGTTTTCACTCTGTCAAAAATTAATGAAACATATCCACCATCACAGGTCATTCAGGGATAAGCAGTTTAGTCTAACTCACTAGATGGTTATTGTTTTAATAAGTCACCTTTTATTAACAAACTGATGACACTTTTCTATGGTTTGTACATGTACTCCTATAGACCATTAATTTTTTGTTTCAGAAAGCATCAGACTGAATGCCGTCTCCCCCCTCCCTCCACACAATGATGATTTTTTCAGTGTTTACAGTCTGCATGATTCCAGTGACTACTTATGTTGGTTGGGGGAGGGGAGGGGGTTCAAACGATTTTGCTGTAACAGTTCTGAGTTCTGACAGTCTTAAGGAGACTGTTTGTGGATACAGTTTACAAATGGGTACTTTGTGCCTTATTTTGTCAGTTGTCAAAACTAATTTTGTCCAGGATTGTACCTGCCAGCTACTGATGACAGCCCTGGAGAGATTCAAGTGTGTTGCATGATAAACAATCATTAACATTTTGGCTGTTTTCTTGCTTGTTTTAGGCCAATACCCTACTGTGGCAGTAGCAGGCAGTCCAACAGGTGTGCCCCCATCATCCCAACATCAGATGCCAATCACCAGTCAGCCACAGCCTGAAATGTACATGTCAGGAGTGCAGATGAATGGGGGCGGCATGGGAGCTGCTGAGTACCAGACAGGCTCTAATGTTGGTGCTAATGTCCAGTCACAGGTGAGTGAAGGACATTTACTTGCATCACAGTATAAAATGGTCTTCTAAATAATTATTTTAATATCACTTTAAAAAAATAATAAATAAATAAATAAGCATTCAATCCTTGATCATTGAACAAAATAATATTAGTGATGAGTGTAGCCTGCAATGCAGGCTTTTTCGTGGGGGGCTTGCGAGTTCCAGAATCTTGGTTAATTGTAGCCACCATGTTGGATTTGCAAAATCTTGGGGAACTACAATAGCTAGGGAAAGTGAATGGGGAGGGGCCCACCCCCTTAGTTGCAAGATGGTGGCTGTAGAGTTTGCTCGCCAAAAAAGTATGCCTGCATTGCAGACCATAATGAGCGTCATTCCTTTCCAGGTTCCTGGTTTACGACATGTTATTTCCCAGGCTGCTACAGGTTATATTGATCCTGCTACAGGACACATGCAGCCTCACGGACAAGGGCAGGTGTACCATGAGCCACACCATCTTCACCATCAAGTAAGTTACTCTGCTTTTAGAATGTGTTATCATTTGATGGGGATAAGCTACTAACTTAGACTACAGGCCTTGATGACCAGGGTGTCACTCCGTTTGTCCTTCCCCTTCAACTTGTCCAGCATGAAAGTTATGCAGCGTTCTATTTCCGAGACCCCAGACATATAAATGCTTGGGGTCATTGTCACATGCAAGGCAACTTACATGTAATACCACAGGGTGCTACTAATAAGACGAGGTCAGTGTTGGATGAGACTGAGAGAGAGAAAAAAAAGATAAAGTTAACTTAAGTTCTGTCAGTTAAGCAAGAACTAATTTCGGATTTGATTAGCACTCATTCTGTGCCATTTAAATATCCTTTCTTTCACACAACTTTCATTTAGTGAAAATCATACAATTACATGCTATCCTTGTGGGGTTCTTGTGTACACAAACCATGTTGATAACTTTTGAGGAAAGAATATTAGGTTTTACTGATCTATTTTCACAGACTAACTGGAATATTATATTGTTGTTTTTAAAGGCAGGAGGATTTAATGAACTGTTTGACTCCATAAATGTTTGGGCCAGAAAAACAGGAGCAGCATCTAAGGTAGATTCATTTGTGTCTTGTGGCATCTTTACTCTTTGTAGTTAATACACATACATGCGCTGTGCCTTCTCTGGTGACATAAGAATGTTGAATGATTTGCTTCATATGATTTTTGTCAGGGTGATGACCAGCAGAGAAAGCGAGGGCAAAATGGCAAAGGAGGTAAATTAATATTTAGCACTGTGAAGGGAACTGTGTGACTGTGTAAAAACTGTTTTGAAGCCTTTCAGAACCAGATTAGTGACGTGTTTATTTTTTTATTGCACATTATCTGCCAGAAAATATGTAGTGATGCTGTGGTGATTAGCTAGCCCATGAATGTTCTCAAAGCAAGGCTCCCTGCCTAGCATTTTTTTATATACGTACGTCAAGAGCTCATCTTGAGATCTCTTGAGCAATCAAGTGCTGTTTCTTCCCCTGACCCACTCATTTTACATGGCCTTTTAGCAGTATATCCATGTTATAAGTGGTTGATCATACAGAGTCAACATACCGTATGAAATAATACTTGTTTGTGCCTAAGTATTGTTGTTTTGAATACCAAGGCCTTTCTTTCCATCTTAGAACTATTAGTGCATGACTTTACCTTAGTGCAAAAACATCGAAAACTCCCTCGAGTAGAGAAGACGTATCATGGGGTTTTTGACCACTTTTGTTAAAAATAGTGAAATTAGACGTTCGCTTAGCTACAAAATAATTCTTGAACAACGAGAGGAAAGAAATCAACTCAATTCTTGAAAGGAACAACTCGTGATCTGTTCTAGCGCATTTTGGAAACAAGAATGCGAGAACTTGAAAAACATTAACCCTAACATTTTTCAAGTTTCAACCTATTCCGACCCTATTCTGTCTCTGGCCAGAGGATATAATCAACAGTTTTATTGCACTGGGGTGATAATTTATAACAAAACTAGACAATTTCTTTTTCGTTTCTGTTGACAGACAAACATTTTGGGTTTTGAAATGACATCAAATTCGCGTGATACTTCCCCTTTTAAATAATCGATAATTTCACAGGCCTCTCATGAAACTCAATGTAAGAGCCTGTTTTCAAATGTATACTAGCAGTACCCAGACTTCCTTATCAAAATCCGTTATTGAGGGGTGACAGTATAGGGAAATAAACTACTGCAGTATACTGGAAAGGCAGTGAATGCTGCCGTGGGGAGGGGGGTGAGTTACAGTGTAAGAACTGTTGCGTTGAGAATTGGAACGGAAGGTTGTAAGGGCATATACTGCATGGTAAGGTAAGGGTGAGTTGAAAGTGACGCATTAGTTGGGTTCACACTAAAGACTCAAGTACACTTAGGTTTTTACCAAAAACAAGGGGTTCACACTAGGCATTTCAAGTGCGCTTGCGACTTATTAAAATATCGGCAGCATTCGAGCTGAGAGGTTGAAAGGAATAAAGTGAATGGCAAAAGATTGGTATGCTGTCGGCAAAGGAGTATTTCTTTGAGGAATCCACAGCGTATCACCAGCGTCAAAACGAAAGGATGTCGTTGCACTCTCAAGTGTCAGTTTTTATCGATGTTGTTTCTATTCAACGAAAAGAAAATCTTGTTATTGGTGGTCGCGTTAGCGAAATGGTCGTTTTCCAAAGAACTCAAATATTGTTGTTTGTTTCATTTCTCCAACACTGAAAATGTTGCACTGGTTGCCAGTCAAGTATCGTATTGACTTCAAGATATTGTTAATTACGTATAATGCTATCCATGGACTCGCTCCAGCGTATCTTAGCGAACTTATCACCCTAAAGACAGTATCTAGATATAGTCTTAGGTCGTCCGGCGAAGTCCTCCTTCAACCGCCCAGAATCAAGACTCTGCGTACGCTGGGTGATCGTAGCTTTACCGTAGCCGCACCAGCGCTCTGGAACAATTTACCGAACGCAGTTCGCTGCGCACAAAGTGTTCAATCTTTTAAGGACAGGTTGAAAACTCATTTATTTCGACAAGCCTTTGACCTTTATTGAGAATTGTATTTTAGCCATTGACCTTGCCATTGTAATTTTAAATTATATTCATTTAGGATATCTTTATTGTAAAGCGCGCGAGAGCATCTGTTTATGATTCGCGCGCTATGTAAATAATAAATTATTATTAATTATTAAATTATTAAAGGTAGGCATGTTAATTCTTCTTCAGGAAGCCGTAGTAATACCCCTTCAGACTCAATACCAGGCTCCCAGCAGGACAAGGATGAACAGGGGGGCCCGGAATTCTCCAGTCTGCAGGGGCTGAGTGACATGGCGAATGCAGACTTTGACTCGAGAGGAAATCCCGACCGGTCTCGGGACGAACCACCGTCAAAACGGACAAAGATGTAACAAGTGAGAAGGCTGACAAATAGAAGGAGGCCGAAATGAGAGCGCCTTTCGTGGGTTCGGCAGGCTGTGATTTGTGTGTTAATGAAGGGGAGACAATCCCTCAGTGAATAGCATCGAACACGTAGCTTATTGTTTAACAGAGTGTGTTTAGGTAAGATGTATGCTGAAGGGAGTTCATGGACGTACCTCCTTTGTCCTTTGAAAATGGTTCTCATTGGACTGGTCAAAATACGAGTTAAAGTTGATTTACACCAGAATATTCTAAATAGACAGAGCTTATGACTCCAAATGTTAAAAGGTCTTTTTTTTAATAATAGTAACTGCAACCTTGACATCCCAAGGTATTGAAGGAAGTTGAATATAGCAGGGTCATTGTTGTTAGTATCGCTATTGTGCGAATAACAACCTTGAAGTCCACGATTGCTGGTGATCCAGTAAGGATGGCCAGTTAAACGCTGCAGTCATCTAAGAGTGTGACGGTATTATGAACAAAATTTATTCGACATCTCTAGCCCACACAGAGTTAGTCATTGTGCCCCATCTACGCCAGAACAATGTGAAATAAGTTCTGCGATACTCGGTTTTAATTGTTATACGAAACGGGACGTTATTCGAAGATTGTTACTGTCTCTTTGAACCGTTTAACACATTTTTACTTGGCCACCAACGGCGAGTCAAAACCTGGTTGTTTTGATGGGGAAACTTATTACTTATTGACGTTTTAATTGTTTGGGCCAGATCAGTTGTCGTTTATAAGTTAAAAAAAATACAGGTTGTATAATTCTTGCTTTTAGGCCCTGTTTACACGGAAGGAGGAAGATCCTAGCACTAGGAAGATCCCAGAACGCAAAACAATTTTTTGTTTGGCTTATATGTAGGAATTTTGGTCGGGGTTGTTACCAAGTGGAGACGGAGAAAAAGAAAAATTGTCGGCCTTTAGTAGCTGAACGCCCGGCCGCCGCCATGCTTGGTTTTAGTCCCTAGTACTAGGACCTTCCTAGCGAAGGTAGTTTACATGGTGCAAGGATCTCTCAGCTAGGGAAATACTATCGCTAGAAAGATCCTTGTGCTAAGGCCAAGTACAACCTTTTGAATGTAAACTGAATACAGAAAACATATGGCGCTAAGATGATACGCCTTTTAGGATCTTCCTAGTGCTAGGATCTTCCTCCTTCCAAGTAAACAGCTCCTTAGTAGTGCTGTTTTTAGATAAAAACATTTTTTTTTAACTAGATGTCGTTGTTTGTAAAACTTGATAGTATGGTCGGTCAAGTTAGTTCTACTTTCTTTGCCTTTATGTTTTGAAACTACATTTGATGATCTCCTTTAAAACAAATGGTCAACTTTTTAGTTTCATTTGTAAGAAAAGAGTGTTGTGAATAAATCACGTAAAGAACCGAGGAGGCCAAAAAATAGATTAAAATTCCGGTCAGTGTTTCTGGTGGTGAGATTAGAGCGCGAAGGCGAGATTGATTACAAGTAAGAAGTTTGAATTTTTGTAAAAAACCAGACAGCGACCCGTTTCTCGAAAGTCTCAATAACTTAACAGATTGGGAAACATTTTATCGCACAAAGTTCGTCAGAGGAGATGCATTACACATCGTCAAAATTTTATGGAAAACAAAGTACCTCCCTACTGCGAACAAACAAACTGCAAGTATTTCATGGTAAGGTACCATATAGTCACCCACATAACGCTAACCCTAACCCTCCATATAGTCACCCAACCCTCTATGTAGTCACCCTTACCTTGCCATGAATTAAATGCCAACAAAAAGGGTATTTCTCGTTCCCAGGGTCTCTCCTCTTCCCGCTTGGTAAGTTATCGGAACTTTCATAAAATTGGTTTCCATTCGCTGACCAATAGGAAAAAGCCTCAAGGTTCGAGACGCACGTGATAATTTAACTCAACAAAGAGTGTTCTTAAAGTAACATAATTGCGATGAACAAAACCCTTTGTCCAGAAGAGTCAATTTTTTTGGGACGCCGGGGAAGATAATAGGAAAATTTACGAAGGTCGGTAGTCTTGTGCAATCGTTGTAGTCGAAGAAAACAGACGGGGTTTTTTTGCGACCCACCTCGTTCGTCCGCAAAACGTCCGTTTTTGTAGACTGTGTATAATCTAGTTTCCTGCGGAGCCGTTATTAGAGTCGTCACGTTAAGAGTGGGCGGAAGCGTTGCGTGACATCCCGTTATCAGTAGGGAGAAGCTTTGCGTTGACGTCACGTTATTAGTGGGGACAAGCGTTGCATGACGACCCTAATGAAGGCAGCGTGGGGGACTAAGTATAATCGAGAGGTATATAAAATAACGACTAAAAGAAAAACGCCATTACGACGAATAGTTATAGTTGTAATAATTATGGAGATAAATATTGTATTAAGGATGTGAAGTTTTTGTGCTTTTTGCCAAGAAACGTTGAACTGTAATCTACCTTTGCTTCGTTACTGTATCGAGCTGAGGAACTTCTGGCTTACCGGATTATTATTTTATCATAGTATTCCTAGAGTCTGGTTTTGATAACGTCGGTTATTTGATGATTAAACGTCAACCGTGAAATTCTGGAGAGTTGTTTGTCGTTGAGTGTTTGCCAACCGGGTTCTCCTCTTTCCTCTACTGGGTTTAGAAGGCCGCTAGAATACTGATGAAGAATAAAAGGTACCGTAGGCAAGCACTGTTCTGTGGCTTTCGTTCGCATTATCATATTTTTACAAAGCTGAATATCCAACCTCGTTCCCAGGGTCCTCTCCTACTCGGCCCCCGTGTTCCTCTCTCTCTTTCTGGGGGAAGTCAGATACTGAGGACTCAAAAAGTTCTAATTGTGAAAAGCATTATGAACTAGTTGGAAAGCCTGCTCAAAAGCTTTCATTAATTTGAACTGCCGCGGTTCAGGATTTCACCCCGTGGAAGGAAAGTAACATAGCATTCATCCAAAGATTTCAACAAACGGTGAAAGGGAAAGTACTGGGCAACAGCTTTCACTTGGTAGGTCACACTCTAGGAGTTCACCTACAACCACAAAGTCGTACAGAAGTACTGCTGAATGACTCGTGTTCAGTCGACTCTATTATTAATCGTTCCATGACAAAGTAGTGTAAGAGAGACGAGTGACTGGTGAGCCGATTCAGAAATGTTTCCTTTTTCTTTTTCAACTTCTCTAGAGTCGTTGATCAAATTGACGAAATTGGTCTTGCTTTATCATGCTACGTGATTGGTTAAAAAACTCGCACCGTTTTCCGGATGAACCAATGAGAAGCCGTGAAAACCCCAACCAATCGTAATAATTTACCTGCATGTGTATCGAATTCTAATTGGTTGAATCTGTTGTTTGCGTCTGTTGTGAATGATTACGGTTCCGCATAAAATCCGCTCCCCCTTCCCCCGCAATAAATTATAAAACCCTTCCGATGAAAGCCTCTTCCCCCTTCACGGAATGTAAGCTGACGACCAGCTTCAATCAAGCCCAACCAATTACAGTGTACCATCAAGCCACCCAATCCTCAAACGCAAAATTCCCTCCAAAAATAATATAAATTCCTCCCCCACCCCACCCAACACACACAAAAAGAAAACTGAAAAAGTAATTTGCCCAAGGTCTCGATTAGGAATTTTACGGTTTGTATTAACATCACGGGGCCGGAAATTAAATACAGTAACATCATTTCACAAACTGGGCATCACTTATTGTCTTTATTGACCTATTCCATTCCATTACTTCAACCTGAGCGCATGCCCCACTAACTAGGCCGCAAAAAGGAATAACGAAACGTTCAAATTTCCTTCTCGATGTACCAAACACCGCCAGCAGTCTCTTTCTCGGTCAATCGCTTGATTTGCTTGTCCTCTCGACTCTGAAGAAAGGAACTGTTGGCAATCAATGAGAATTTTTACAATCAATCTGTTTTTCTCCTATCTCATTCCAAGAATTTTTATTACAGTTACTCGTTATTCCTGACCCTGAATACTTTTAAATTAGAATTCTGCAACGAAGCCAGTTCATCATGCTTTGGCGGGAATTTACAAGGTGACACCAAGGTCCAACTAAAATTTAACATCTTATTAGAAAATCAAAACCTCTCCTAGAATATCAAAATATACCGCTGAAATTATCATGGTCAAATGCAACAAAAATACATTGAATGTATCAAAAGACAAAAATATATATTTGAGCTGAAAAAAAAAAAATGGAGAAAAAGAAATCATGCCTTTCAAGCTATCGCCTCAATCCTTGAAAAATAGCTCCAAATTTAAAACAAATGGCTGGTCAACCTCTTTATGCCACAGTAAAAATGGTAGTGAACATCTTATTAAGTCTACTATTAAGCGACAACTATTGTTTGTTTTTTGTTTACCTGGTTATGACAATGGTAGTTTTGTACCAGGTTACCCACCCCACCCCTCCCCGGTATGTCTCGTTACATGTGATAAGGGCACTAAGTGAAAATTTGGCTTCATTCTCAATTTGGGTTGAGATAAATTTGACCAAAAACGATTCATTTTCCTATCATACTCTAGCTCTACAATTCTAAATAACATGATTTGATTCTACTAAAAGGCCAGCCCCCAAAACCATTCCCCCCTCCCCTCCCCGCTCCAAAAGTAATTGACTAATATCGTCAGGAGATGCTGCTTCGTAAAAGCTTGTTTTAGCTTCTCGCATCATTCCTGAATCATAGCATAGCCTTTGAAGACTAACTTGTCCTCAAAACAAAAATCAAAAACCACAAGAAACAGACAATCAAAAAAACAAAACAAAACAAAAACGCTGAGTGCAAAGCGTAAAATAGGTTGTTTAGAACTCCACTCTTTAAAAGCTGTTTTAACGCGCACCAAACAACTTTCCACTATTCATGTCAACGATAATAAAAGCGCATATAAAATCTTCTCTTTCTAACAGTGTGTCTGTAACCGGCTTTTTTACAAAGCCCACGGTTCGAAGAAAAGTATTCTGAACTTCTCTAACTTGCAAAAATCGTATCACCAAGAGCAAATAAAATTATCCGTAAATAAGCCTACAATTTATGTCATGATTGTCACCTGCGAAGCACAGTTCATCTTAAAATGCATTCTTATGCGTCTATTAGCAGTAACGCAAGAACTAATCAGTCTCTCTCACTTGTCTATGAATACCACAGGCATTACATTTATCTCCGTATTGTCTCCATCTTATTGGCGTCTAAAACGCGCTACATCTTTTTTTGGGTTCGATTTTTGAAGTCTCCCCTCGAAGACTAGTCCATTTGCTCGCCTTGTAAGACTTCAAGAGAGCGACTGCTTTCGAGTCGTTGCGTTCTTTTCAAACACCTATCAGGCAACTTGCCAGCTGGAATTCATCTTAGGGTTTTGATGAAAGCAATGGCCGCACAGAACTGCATCCAATAATACGCCTCCTCGCCACTCAGTCGCTGGTCATAGAAGTTAGTGATGTACTGCACGGTGGAGAGTAGACCCGGTGGATTGGCGTGTATCACTACATACACCAGAGCCGGCACAAACTCATCCGCCCCAGGCACGCTCGTCTCACTGGCCATACACAACAGGTTCATGATCGTGGCGCAACAACGCTTGACACACTTCAGTTTGTCTGTGGGCGTCTACAGGAATAAATTCAAAAATGCCTTAGATGTACATTCTCACATCACCTGAGATCAGCGGCTGCTGGTAACTTTTACTTGAAGCGCTTCAGACTAGTAATACAAAGATTTTCATTCTCTAGATTCGGAGCAAAAGTTCTGATAGGCTTAGCGGCCATGGAATACAGCTATCTACCATGCCCTTCTTGTCATTTGAAAAATGAAATCAGCACGATGTAACCGCATTTTTTTCTATTCTTCCGGCAATTATCCCACTCAGGTTCTCACTTGTTGGATAAGAGATGATTATAGCCAACTCGGCACTACGCCCCTTATTAACTATCCATCGTCTCATGTCCAACGCGCGCTCGTGGAATAATTGTTGAACATAATAACAAAAGTTGAAGTTGGAGTTGAACTTGATAGAGTTGTTAGGTCAACAAACTGGCTAGTTAGGAAGGGACCATTATGATTAGCTAGAAAAATGGTTGATTTTCCTAACATCAAAAAGCAATGGAATCCAGTGACTTTGAAGGTTGATGTTTCAAGCTCTTGTAACTCAACCAACTAGAAGTTAAACGAAAACCAATAGTGACTTGCTTGCACACGTCTTCCCGCGCTTTTGACCACTGACTTGCATTTGCTGCGTGTTCTGATTGGTTCAATGCCCTGTTTACGCCTGTTGTGATTGGCTAGAGTAATCACTTTGTTTTTGGTTTTACGACACTCAATTGAAAAACCGGTCTACCATGACAGTCATTAAGAAGACGCTGTACATGTTAAGTTAATAGGGAGCTTAAACAACGACGACGGCAACGGCAACGAAAACGTCACCTGAAAATATACTTTATTTCATTTGTCCTACTTCGCGATTATTTCAACTCGCATAAACTTTTACAAAAATGGCGAACTATCCAGGAACCAAATTGGTAGGAGGAACGTACAAGTTAAGAAAGAAAATGAAAAATTCACCGTCGTGCGTTCACGTTCTCCACAAAACCTTAAATGTGGTCATTTCACGTTGTTGTTTTGCAGAGGACGGAAAAGAAATGTACCAAAATGTAAAACGCACGTGCAGAGCAATTGTTTTTGCTCATTAAACCTATTGTTTTGCGGCGTTGTCGTTGACGTTGCCGTCGTCGTTGCTTAAGCTCCCTAATTTTCAGACAACAAAACCCTAGAGAAGCCATATGTTAGTGATCACCTTGTACGCATTGATCTTGAGTAATTCCTTCTGAGCCGATTCCCAGGGTGCCTCTTTACGGTACGTCTAACAACAGGACATACAAAATGAGAAATTACGGACGGTGCCTAGTAATAAAGAAGTATCTTTGCTTGGTTTATGACTATACCGGAAAAAAGTAGATCGCAGTAAGGGCTATTGAAATCCAAAAAGAAAATTGGGGTAACCACGCATTTTTTAGAGATAATTAAGCAACAATTATTCCAAAAAACAGTAAAATACAAAGCAATGCATGGCGTTTTTTTTTTTTTTTTTTTTTTTCAAATTCAAGCTTTATCATTTTTGAAAGATGCATGGTTACCACCAATTTTCTTTTTGGATACCAAGAGCAATTGCTAAGTTCTGCATTCTCCGCATAGTTTTAAACCGCGCAAAAATATCCCTATATTAGTAGGCACCACCCATAGGAAACCCGAGTACTCGAGATGCGCAGGACGTATGCGCAGTAACAAAAGTAGGCACCGTCCTTAAGTGACATACAGCACACGCTACAAGCACAGGAAACTGAATTTCTCACATTAATTTATGTTTGGTGTTCCTGTTTGAAACTCCGAGTCTGGTTGTTCGAAAGCCAGTTAATGCTAATCCACGATTAAAAGTTAACCGAGGTTTTCAACTCGCTCGAGATCAAAACATGAATCAAAGTTCAAGTTAACCCGGGATTAGCTTAATCGAATACAATAAAATCTGCAATTCCACAGCGACAAACCGATGAGTGGTGCCGGATCACTTGTAGACCTGGATCAGCAAATTATTTCAAATACAAAATATTAACGGCAGACTGATCCCAACGGCGGAGATGACGAGCTTGATAGAACAAACAACAAAAGCTAGAATAACTGAAATAAATTTGTTTTTTAAATCGGTCTTGGAACAACTGGGACCAGTTATGTAACGCTATGAGATGCAATACAATTAAAAATTCTTATGCCAGTTTCATCACATTTTTTAGTGTTAACTAGTTAGAGTGACACCTAGGTGGCTTTACTGACTGAACAACGTAAACGTCTGGGTCGTCACGTCACGCAATTGAGGGGATTGCGTGACGTGACGATCCCAACAACGCCTGCGTAGGATGATTAATTGATTAGACCACACCTACCTTTGCCACCCGAACAGCTTTGTGGTTTGGATGAATCACCTTCTGCAGATTGGTAACGTGTTCGTAAAATGTTCTGCAATTTGCATTTTATAAAACGAGTAAGAAAAGGCAGAAATATACAAGAAAAATAACACATTTCATTCTTCTATTTGATGTTTTTTCCCCCCTCAGTACTAAGGAACAGGCAAGCCTACGTAGAAGGTGTTTCTGTTGGGATTTGGTACGTTTTTCGCTTTTTGCGCGCGGATATTTGGACGCCAGCGAAAGAAATAGAGGATGGGGGAGGACAGAGAAGAGAGAGGAAACTCTCTCATCCCCCTTCCTCCGTTTTTTTTTTTTTTTTTCACTCTCGTCCCGATTTCCGCGCGTTCAAACAGCGAAAAACGCACAAGGCCTTTGCGCAGGCTAGGACTGAGAACAGGCAATCGGATATACCACAGCATGACATACCCTTATAGGGGGGGGGGGGGAGCAGGTTCAAAACTTAGAGTAAAAAAAGAACAGCTTAAGGGACCAGGAACAGCGAGAAAATAGCTCTTTTTACATTGCCAGAGGAAGAAGGAATAGCGGCTGAAAATGGCATGTTACTAAGTTTGTGAAGACAAAAGTTCAGAACTTCTTGAAAGAGTTCACTTCTTGAACCATCAATCCGACAGTCTTGAAAAAATGCAGAATTCCTCACTTGTCTATTTCCATGTCAACCGGACCATTGGGGTAAAATGCAAATTTGAAGATACTGCTCATGATAGCGCGTTCTGTTGCTATAAAGGTGTCTTGTAACTGCTCTTCACTGGCACCTGTCAATAAAATTCAAAATGCCACTTAATTGGGCTTACATGTACACACATGATAGATATGACTCATGCTAATAGCTTCAAATTTTTTGATGTTTATCAACTGCAATTTTGTAAACCATACTTTGTGAAAATTACAACCGTCCAAAAATTGAAGGTCCCAGAGCACAACTGTCTTATGTTAAATTTTAGACCAATAACAAATTATTTGTTTTTGTTTTGCTGAAGTGTGTCTGAATTTTTGCATAATAAATGGACTTCAATTTTGTCGGAGAACATGCCCTGTCTTATTTAAATTCCTGCCGCTAAAATACTGAGTCAGTGAAAGAAAAGCAAAGAGAAAAGTGGAGTGAAAAATACAGAGTGATGTTCCTTTGGATTTCTAAAGCCGAAATTAGCACTTACGCTCTTTTTTCCAACAAGTTCATCAGCTGAGCTAATGAGATATGAAACAAACCACATACAAGCCAGAAGAAAAACAGACATGTACCTGACCAAATTGGATGCCTTTCCATCTCGTCAGCTAGAGTCTGCAGGAAATTCTCCAACAAATCACACTGTGAAAAGACGACAACATACCGGCATGTAAAAAAATAAAACAAAAAAATTCAGATTAAAATTCAGATTACTCAATTGAACACAAACCCAGTGATGATCTTTTCACACTGACACTCATAAAGCTATTAAACTGTACTTTACTGTGACTCAGTTTGTCTTTTGATTTCGTAGAAAGTGATTTTTACTTATTTTGAAATTGATGGCTAAGTGTGTGAAAGGGTTGAGAGTCAAACAATGAAGTCTGACTTCGCACCAATTTTAGCTTACAGACCAGGCCTACATATGAAGTTTGTAAAGTTCAATAGTTATTTTATTTGTTTCAAACCTTCTCATCTGGAGTGGGCAAAGATTGGAATTCATGGCTGAAAGCATTGATCTCTCCTTTCTCCTTGGACTCCAGAAACAGCTTCACACAAGTCATGATGAAAAAATTCCGGCAAATGATTTTGTCTCTGTTGGGGAAAATAAACCTGCTTAATAGATAGAATTTTCAACAAAATCATACCTAATAAAATATACATAGGAATTCACGGTAGTAAAGGATGGCTCTACATGTATCACTGTGCCCTGCCCAAAGTTGCATTGAGATTTCAGCCGATGACTTTTGATGGCCAAACCCACATGAAAAGTATGGGCTATGCTTTTCAAAAGAAAATTAATGTTGGCCTTATACTGAAAATAAACAAAACACTATACAGAGCTAAGGTAGTTTGTAACCGCGGCCCTTATAATAAATTATTGTATCTACTTATGAAGTACTGTAAACTGCTGCTTAAAAGTTCTGGGCTTATACAACGTTGTAAACTAAGGGTTTCTCAGTTAGATGGGCTTATAAATGGAAGGGCTTATATCCGAGGGGGCTTATAACCAGAATAAAAAAAAAAACAAAAAACGTTACATGTATAGCAGTGTTGATCGAAATAAGTTTTTCATTTACTGGTTGTTATTTATGATAAATCAAATTCATTTCAATATTTGAACAAAATTAAATAGTGTTGTACAGCAATACTACAGTAAAGCATTGAAAAGTTGCTTTAATGAAAATTTACAATAAAGTTACACGGTAAAGCTAGAGGGGGGGGGGCTTATAATCAGATATATTTTCTGGTTGAGAGGAAGATGGGCCTGTAATCTTGTAACTTTTAAAAGAGTTCATGTTCTTCATCAGCATTGCAACTGGAATTTGTTGAAAAAAACATATTGAGTTAATTATAAGGAGAAGTAAGATTATTGATTTGGCGGTTGGTAGTGTACCTCTCCACTCTTTCCACTAATCGCTCCAAGTGTGAATGAGTTGCCAATAATCCTTGATGTGCATTGACTAAGTATGCCAAGTATGGAGAACGTGCTTTGTAGTCCCCTTCCAGAGAATCAATCAGTTTGGAGCAACTGTGAAAAGAAACAAAAGTTCATTGAAGCTTTGGGATTGTACTGTGAGCAGGGGTGTCTTTAGCGTCCCTCTCTGAAGAAGAACAACTAGCATGATCATAATTATTTTTACCAAATAAGCTTTCATTTTTAATAGAGTATTACTTGTGCACAGGTCCATTTGTTTGGGTAAATGGAACCAACTGGCAAGCACTTTGTGTAAGAAAGATTATGTTCCTGGCATGGCATCATCTGCACAAGTAACAACTACTGCACACACAAAAACATCACACAAATATTAGCCAGTTCTCACAGCATGCCTTGAACTTGAATTGGTTGCCTGTGATGAGAAAATAGTTGAATGTACATGTACAGCTTGAGTGGGTGCTGATAACCTTGTGGTGTGTTGAGGGTCGAAACCCCTCTTCTCCAAACCACTTGTCCTAAACAGCTTAACTCTTCCAGAGTTATGCATTCAATTGATGACCATTCACAATTACATAATTATTAAGGGAATTATTAGTTTCAATTTTATTAATATACAATTTAATGTACAAGATTGACTTTTCAAGATCTCACAAAATTGTGCAAGGAGAAGGCAAACATCTCAGTAACCATTAGCTGTGTATTTCCTCAAAACTGAATTTACATGTTTGTGAGTGGTACATGGCTGATTCTAAGTTTATAGTGTTGTCCAAAATAAATTGAAAAAAAAAAAGTGTTTACAATAACTGTCTGACAAAATTGCTGTGCACTGATTGGCTTGCTGCTATTGTCTATAAGAGCACAGACAATTTTTATTGACATCAAGGTGTAACGCATGCACTTTCTCAATGAAAAATAAAGCCAATTCCCCTCACACTTTTTCCATGTTATTGTAAAAAACAAATCAATGGCAGTTTTCTATGGTCTATACTCTTATAGACAATTAAGTGATGCCATAAAATGTTCAAAACTTGGCAGTGAAACCACCAGCCATTCCACTTGAGTTTTGAACATTTTATGGTCTATAAGAGTATAGACAGCCATAGAAAACTGCTGTCAATTTGTTAAATGGACAAGGATGTTGCCTAAGAAAACTTTCAAGGAGCTCAAAAGGCCAACAGCTGAGAAGTTAGGAGCCCAACATGTGAAGTGTTGGGTGCTGGTGCAAAAAAGATTTAGGCACCCCAGGCTACCGCACTCCATTAGGCAGCAGTCTTTATGGAATGACGGAATAAACTAGATATGTACCTATGTGGTGGGAGCTCTCTGATGCTTCGTATTGTCTCATGTAGCTGTGCAGACAAAGATCTGTCTTGAAGGTTGATTGCTTCAGCCAGTTGCACATGGAGGAAGGTCATGAGCTCCTGACCAGATCTTTTACCATGTGTCCTTGAAAGGATAATGCCACCATTAGTTTTTTTGACACGTAATTGAATGTAAATATAATAATACAGTGGTAGACATATATGTGCTGTATACTAATTAACTAAGTACTAAATAATTAACTATAAATAACTAAATATAGAAACATTAATAAGTAACTTTACAATATTCACTAAAATGAAAACTCGTGTGAAAACAAAGGGAAATTACACTTTCAACACCGAGTGAAAGGAACAGTATAACAGTGTGATTCTAATAAAAGGGTGTGTGTGTGTGTGTATGTGTGCAAGGGGGGAGGTGTGGGGGTTACATCAGGTCAAAGAGTATTTTGTTTGAAATTTACCATTTTGTATTGTCTTTTCTATTTCCTATTGTTGTATTTTGCGTATTGGCCGTACAAGCTTACTTTATTTCAGGTACTCCGTTATCAGGATGAAGCAAAGGAAGATTTTGAAAGTCTGCTCGACACAGCACCAGCCTGAGTTTCCTCTTAGCATTTTCAAACATCTCTTCTCCATCAAGGTAGTCATCCTCTTCCTCACCAACATCATCATTGTCGTCATCATCATCATTACCATCTACACTGGCTAATCCTGTGGCTGATTGTCCTGGTCTGCTGGTTGCTTTTGCATTATACTTCTCTAGTATCTGTTCAACATCTGTTATCGAAAAAAGAAAGCCAGGTGATTAAAAATGAGCGCAATTATTAAAGCCTGGTTCAAACTGGTGACTCAACAATATAAACAAAGAATAGTTATTTCCTTACGTTGTTATACATGTCGTGTTTGTTCACATTGATCACATACATGTAAAGTCCACATACAGCTTTAACATTCTTTTTGCATTTGCATGTCCTTCGTTGTTATTCGGACAGTGTAAACAAGACTAGGGGTGGCGAATGGTAAATGCGAGACTTTGCGAGACGGCAAGACTAGCGTTTTTCTTTGCGATTCCGAGACATTTTGAATTTTTAGATTGCGAGACCGAGACTTCAAAGTATTTTGAGTGCGAGCGTGAGACGTTCAGACTCTTAAAATTTGAGCCCCAGATTTCGTTGAGATGCAATGAGAATGAGCTAGAATGAGCTTGTACAGTTTTGTAGCTTTTTGTGGAATTCAGACAATTTAGGAGAAGTTAGGATTGACTTTTTCTCGGAAATTGAAAGTTGCTTTTAATTAATGAATTTCAAAATCAAGTGACGAGAAAACGTCCTTTAAAAGAAAACAAAAAAACCAAAACGAGACTTCGAGATCCTTAGCCTTGCAAAAAATCGAGACTCCGAGACACCTTCGTATAAAAATCGAGACTGCAAGACGCACATAACTGCTAGAAAAACGAGACGGCGAGACCCGTGAAATTCAACTAAAATTTTGCGAGACCCAGAATTTTTCAAGGACCATTCGCCACCCCTGAGACTTTATTGAGCTTATTTTAGGAAATAACAACCCAACTTAGGCCCAGTGAATTGGGCTGAGAATTCGAAGTCACTGAAGTCCAATGAAATGGCTTGGAAATCAGCCAGTTTCACACAACATTTAAAAAACAAAGTGTTTGTGTTAGTGTATTTTCTGTTATACTCGTATGATAAAAGTTCGATTAATCTCCCCATTTGAAGGTCAGATTAGAAAACCCCTCCCCTTCTGTGTTAGAAAGACAAGAAAGAAATGGACAAAACATCAGTAAGTTTGTCTGTGGGAAAACTTGATCTTAAAATGTGTAGAAGACAGTATTATTGTGCAAAGATAAGAATAACGTTTTGGTACACGATTAGTTACAGCTGAAAGGTTCAGTGGCTGTGTGGCATGTGGGCAAATTTTCCAGAGAATGAATTCTTTGGCCTTGTTCAGTAGATTTCTGTTATATGATTTGCGGGACATGCCAGACCAATAACTGCTATGTTTAAGTCAGCTGAGAGGAAACATACTGGAAAAGGAAAGTTATGTTTGCCCAAAACTCATCCTCTTCTCTATTAAGCCCCCCCCCCCCCCCCCCTTCTTCTAAGCCCAGGGGCTTAATAATTTTTTTTTTACGGTATATGGCAACTTCCTTTACCACCCTCTCATTTGTTCAATGACATTAGAATAGAAAACATTGTTGTTCAATCAGAGAAGGCTATCTACAAACCTTTCGTTGTTTTCACCTCAACTTCTGGGTGTGGTAACCTGTTGGCAATATCAAAACGGTCCAGTGTTTTCTCTGCCAGTTGCACATAAACTCTTTCTCCACTTGTCTTTGATGGTTTTTCTCTTGAGCGGCCTTTCCTCATCTTTGTGAAAAATCCTTTGTCTTTCTTTTTGCTATGCTCATTGACATCATCTTCGCCACGAAAGGAATCCTTATCTTTTGTCTTTCTCCTTCCTTTTAGACGCCACTTCAAAGATCCAGTACGGGAGGCTTTTTTCTCCGGTTGAGGGACATCCCTTTCATCATCAGCTGTACTGGAAGAACCACTTCGTGGTGGGAAGTCCATTCCATCAAAACTCATGAAGCTCACCTGGCTGTCACGGTTGGATCCATCACCCTGGGCACCTGTGATCGTTCCGCTACTGGTGCTTCCACGATGGCTAATTGTACTACGTCTTTTCTCCTCGTCTGTGATCATGCTAGTACGCTTACGGAAACCTGCATCAGGTGTATCTAGTTGTTCTAAGCCAGTGAGATCAAAGCCTGAATCTGCTTCTGCGATATCACCACAGTCTCGACTTCTACGGGGGATTTCCCTTGCAAATTCTGCTCCACTGCTTCGACTGCTACTAAAGGAGCTCACACGAACACTACTGCTGGTGCTTATGGCACTGTCGCGGTTTCCCTCACCATGGTCACTACTGAAATCAATCAAATCAACACCCTCAGAATGTTCTTGTGGCACCACTTTTGCGGTTACCAAGACATCTGGTGCCATCTGTGCCCTTGACCCTGTGTGAGTATCAGCTGTGGTATTTGGTAACAAATCAAAAAGTCCAGTCCCCATTGTTGCCATCACTGGGTCGTCAGGACCTGGTAAGTTACCATCTGCATTTGCTCCACCGGAGGCAGGTATGGCAACATCAACAGCATCATCACCACTACCTTCATCTGAGTGATCTTCACTCTCTTTCTTGATGACTTGTTGTATTTTACTGTAGAACTTGGTTGAACTGCTTCTTGTTCTGAATGAAGTACTAGTCTCCGCCTCATTCTTAGGCTTTTTGATACCAAGGACCTGTGGAAAAAAGGTTCTCTATTAGAGTCCACTTGTAAGCTGTAGTTGTTGAGCATTGAAAGGTAAAGTTGAATGTGGACTTCAGATGACCCACTCACTAATTGTAAATATGTTAGGAAAAAGGCAAATAAACGTCAATAGTCAATAGTCACCCTGGACTACTATAACATGTCATGCAACAATAGTAGTCAATATAATATTATAATAAAACCCCATGATCTAGGATGATCGGGTGCTTGGCTTCCCAGGGTAGTTCTGCCTGTTGTTTTTTGCTGACATTAACATTTCTGTCTTTTTACTCTTTATTGTTGTATTTTTCATGTTAGCCGCCCGTGCTCTTAGCTTTGTGCCACGTGAGGACTGGACACTAATTAATTTAAGTCACGCGTTCCGCATGCAAGATGGCGTGGAGAGTGGCATAGACAGTTTTGGAGTTTTTTTGCTTGGCACGTGCCTGGGCCCATTCGGCTAAACCACTGACATCCTCAGACACCTGTTCGTGCTCAATTTGTTGCACCCATTCATCCTTCTCCCTTGCCGTCAACTTGCGAAAATTATATTACGATCATCTGGGTGGGTGTAGTCCTGAGGACTGTTTGAAGTGACGCTGACTGACGTTTTGACAATGTCATCTCAAACAGTCCTTCTAAGGACTACACTCACCCAGATGATCATAATTTATGTACGTATGACATGACTACTAGGTTCAAACCATTTACAGAAATAAATCCCTTGTTGTTCACATAAATTTAACTTCTCCCAAACCCTTCAAGTGGTAATTATAAATAAAATAATTATTAATACCTTTTCTTCAGAGAGCATGCCAGGACACTCAATAGATGAATAACCAAGCGACAACACCAGAACCTCCTCATCTTCCTGGAACATCAGTGATAATCTGTGAAGAAACTCTTTCTTGAACCCTTCAGATCTGTTCACAACAGCAAGGGGATTGAACTGCGGAACTGCTCTGGCCTCGGTTTTCGAGATGACTTCTGCTGCCTGAGATTCTCCGAGACTTGGCTTGCGGGGATGTTTGTCCTTTGTTTTAAAAGGCCCTTTTCGCTTAGGTGGCTTAGGACTTTGCTCTGATGGAGACTCGTTATTGAGTAAAAGATTTGCCACATCTCTAGGCACCTCTTTCGCTCCTGATGGTTCAGGTGGGTCTGGAGGGGGAGGTAAGTTATCCAGCAGGACTTTTAACTCCTCATGATTGACAATGTCTCTGTGGTCGTCACTGTGCTCAATCATCCTTAGAAAGCTCGTCTTAGGGAAACAAACAGACCAGAAATTAATTAATATGTATTTTTATGAACACCTAATGACAATAATTATAACCATGTGTACCAATGATACTTTCTTGAATAATAGCCAGGAGAAATGAGTTATAAAACAATAATATAGTCAGAAGGGGTGCCTGGAAAAAAGCCCCAAAGCTCCAAATTGCCTTGTATTTGCTTGTGAAATAAAACAAGAATTTGACCTTAATATCAAAAGTCACTTAGGGCCTTATTGACCTCGAACCCCTTCACCTGCTTTAAAACATGTGGTTGGAAAGTCTCCCCAAAAACAGACATAAATAGAGCATTGTTATTTCACAAATGAATGCTAATATAAATCACAACTTTCCTGAGACCAGGGGCCCGTTTCTCGAAAGTCCCGGTAACTTATCGGGCCCGGTAAGTGTCTTCGGTGATAAATGATTCTTAACAGAAGTCAATTTTTGTAAGCTTTGAGTACTAAATTTTAAAATCTTGTAATTCTATGAAAACATTGGCCAAGTATTATGTTTGTAATCGCTGTGTAATTGGCGAAAAAAAAAAACATTCAAAAATATACTTATCGGGCCCGGTAAGTTACCGGGACTTTCATAGCATGTCAATCCAAACGTGGTTTGTGGTTTATAATTTTTCTGGACATCAGCATGTTAAGGTGCTACTGGCTGCTGCTATGAATCTATATTTTGATCTCACCCACCCACCCTCCCACCCAACCCACACATGAATGTGAAAGACAGATGAAGTCAGAGATAGAGATAGACCACCACACCAGGAACTACACCCTACCCTTTTTGAATAGTATGTGGGTTCTCTAACATCTCACAACTTGGTGGCCTAAAATCAATATTTTAACACATATGGTCCGAACCTATTACAATATTAATTTTTACTGTTACCGGTATTGGCTTTGATAGCAGATTAAATTTGTACCATAGCATTATTTTTCAAGTGTGTGTGCTAGGTGTGACACACTGTTCTTCAGAAAATAAATTGTTTCCTGATCCTGTCATCTGTTCTTGTTTTTGACTCAGGATCAGTTTTAATTTGTGGTGAACCCACAAATTCCATAAATGATAATCTAGAACAAACTGTAATGGTTGGTAGTAAGCCTGGGGGATTTTGGGGGTGGGGGGGCCCTGCCCCAAGATCCACTGAACCCTACCTTTTTTTATACTATATTTGACAGCACAGGTAACCCTTTTAATATATAACTTCCATAGGAAATTGTACCCCTTTCACATACCAACAATAGAAACACACTTATCTTTTATGGTTGGGTCTGATCACCATATTTTGAAAGGCCCTTTTACATAATTATCCAAATGATAGTTTTCCCTACCTTTTTCTAAACTTTAGCTCGTGAAATCCCTACCCTTTTAATATATACCTCCATCCTGAAAAAGGTACCCCTGCTGTGAAAAGCCTCCCCCGTTACAGGGAGTACCCCTCTGCCCCCCCCCCCCCCCCCAGGTAGTGAGGTACTCTGTACATATAATAAAGCTTTATTCTAACACTTACCAAGGCATGTAGTTCATTCTCTGTTATAAGAACAGAGTTGCGGCATAGTCCAGGAAGTGTCTTTTTAACTGGGAGATCAGAGATTTCTTTTCTGCCTTTTAAAACAGCATCCAAAAATGATGTGATACAAGCCTGCAAAAGAGTCAAATACATCATTTTAACACACTTGTGTAAAGCTAAAAATTAAAGAAAGCTGTATAGCACTGGTCTGACAAGTCTCTATTGTCCAATAACACTTTAAAGAAACTTGTCCATAATAGTGGCATTTCACAAGGAATCCCTGTGTGAAAGCAGGCTGCAGAGAGTCAGCACGTTGGGCAACTACTAGACGTAATCCTGTAAAAAAAGGATGAAGAACCTTAGACACAAACCAAACTCTGTCTTTTACTGAATAAAGGTTGAAAAATCTCCAAGGAAGGTATCCTCACAGAAGGAAATAATGTGAAAAAGGAAAATACTGAAGGAGCTATACATAAAAAACACTCCAAGACTAGTATCTGTTACTGAGGAGTGAGGGTGTGTTCTAGATGAGTCCACCCTAAACACCCATTACCACCGTTTAATTTACCAAAAGGAACTTGATACATGAACCTAACTTCCGCCAGGATAGGAGGAAAACTAAGCTCATTTGTTAATCATTAATTAATAACTTGTCAACAGCGAGTATTTATAAATTATTTTTAAATACATTACCGCTTTCAAGTGTAAAAATTAAAAAAAGAATTAAAAATAGTGTAATAAATTGTAAGTGAAACCTTGCTAAATCGAAGTCAACACTTACTGGGTCGATTCTTGAAAATAAGTCCAAGGATCTTACGCTTTCGCCTCCTTCACTGGAACAGCTACAAAGTAAACAAGAAGCTATTTGCTGTAAGTTCTGCAAAGCTATTTCACTGATATGTACATCGGAGGTAATACCAAACTGCTCGGGACGAATTATAGCTGGACACACCAGGAAATCAAACAGTAGTTTCAGCACCATCGATCGAACATCTTTATCGTTGACCTTGCCACTAGCAGACAAAATGTTGGAAAACTGGCACACCAACCAGCGCAAACTCTGCGGAAAGCAGTAAAGTTTGGATTCCAGGTTTTCCACAAACTTGATACATTTTGCCGGTAATCGCTTCATGAAAAGAGAATCCTCAGAAAGAACTTGCATAATCGGAGCATGCAAAGCTGCCGTAAGATACAACTTTGTAGAGAACAAGCTCTCCACTAAAATCCCGAACAGGGATGTAAAGGAATTCCTATGATGCTGGAAGAATTTCCCGGGATCTTCGTCCCCTGCGATTTTGAGCTCGATCAGGTGTTTCATGAGCGACAAAACATAGTTCTCATCCCGCGGAAGCAAACAGTTGCCGTACAGAGAATTCAACAACATGCGAATCAGCTGAGATGTGTCCAAATTGATTTTGTCTGCATAAGCTAAAGTCGACGCTACAAGGGCAGGATTCTCTCTAAGCCCCCTCAGAAATTCCCAGTACTTTGATTCTAAGTAACCAAGGTGTCTGGAGGCGTCAACAAAGCGCGCTGAATCCAGTCGATTTACTGCTTGACTACATTCTTCGGGTGAAGCCCTCACTCGTTGTACGATCTTCCATTGTTGTCGTGTTGTCCACGACAGGTGATAAAGTCTTTCGCAGCTCGATAGTATCTCTGTATTGAGGTTCGATATTTCAGTTTTTTCTTTGTTGACAAACAATCGTTCTTGCTTCAGACGTTCTTGAAGATGCCATAGTTGACTTCCAGTTGAAGTTTCGTCCGCCATGTCTGCAGTTCATGGCATTGAAGTAACATGATTGTTTTGCTTATCCAATCACAGAGCTTTTTATATAAACAGGGTTTATTTTATCGAGAATTTTAATTGGTTAGCAACGCAGACTGCCGGAGGTCACTTCCTTATGTCTCCGATTGCTGGAAAAAAACTCAATGGCGATTCAGAAGGGGAAGGCAGAAGAAAGGAAAGCTGTTTTATTTATAAATATCCCGCCAAATAGAGGAAGCTCGGTTAGGAAAACCAAGAAATCACATAGCCCTTCCGTTTACACGCATATACACGGGACTTTGCCTTATATAGAACTGGTTAGAAGTACCACATATTTAATACATCCGGTGAATTGAACACACGTGTCTGCAAAAACAGATGAATGAATCCTTCATGAACAAGAAGCTGTTTTCAGCTTATACTCGGGCCATATTTGACTGCGTGGTGCGTAAGCCTACGAACTTTTAGCAGTGATACTTTCAGCATCGCTAACTCCCAAAAATCGATAGATATAGAGATATACACTCAGGAAAAAATAGTTCAGGCTTTAGAAGTGATTCGTCGTTTTATTGCTAAAGCTCTGTTTCGTATGGTCAGGGGCTGACCACACTCATCTGGCAACTTCAACGAATGACCGGTTAAGATTCAAAAGCTGGCTTATAAAGTAATTAAAAAACTGGCGATTTAAACTGAACAAGCAGCTGCTAGGCGATAAAATACAATTCCACGTGCCGTGATAGAATTCATTTTGCCATGATACAAACGGTTACGTTACGTTATACAAGAGGTTTTTGGTACATATTTATTTATATGAGGGCATGGATTTGTGAAATCATTCGAACTGGTGATTTAAAACAAGCCTTTGCTGGGCGACCCTGGGCGATAAAACACTAATGCACGTGGCGTGATACAA
>NW_028145575.1:1010000-1015000 GCF_977016875.1 Pavona decussata
CCCCCAAATGTTTTCTCTATTTACCTTGATCTGACTAATCCAGACATTGACTGAAGAAATATTGCTAGCAATATTACATCTCCCAGAAGTAGGTGAAGGCTTTACATAGTCACCCAGTGTCCTGGCAGAGCCTGATGGATGATCGAGGGGGGATGGTTTTTTCAGTAAAAAGTTTCAAACAGAGAATCTCTGCCTCAGGGTTCAACCCTCACGCATCCACATACCACCTTTTACTGAAATGGTATCCTATTCACATACGGATATCTGATAAATGATATCCCATTCATATACATAATAAATCTACCAAAGACAGAAGAATATCCCATATGTTATTACTACTGCAGTGGTATTCATGTCCTTTTCCGGCAAGCCCTTCAAGAGGTATTCAACAAAACTTTATGTCTCAATGCAGTTTGTTTAATCACAAGTCAGTATGACAATATATACTTATTCACAAGGAAACAAATTGGACACCCCATACATGGTGGTCAATTTTTGTTAATTACTAGTGACAAGTATCATATGATTACAGACCGACTTGGACTCCATCCAGGCCTTTTTATACCATTATTGGCCTGAAAAATTTTCTCATTTGCATAAATACATGTATACCAAAATGGAAAAAATCTCCAGTTCCTTTTTCAGAACAAAATGGCCAGGATCAGTTAATCCAATTCAGGTCCATTTCAGCTAGCTCAAACATACTTGTCCAATGAACCCCTCCCCCTCTCGGCACTTTATCATGCAGCTATCTCTTGGTTTCTTGATTAGTGATTGAAGAAGACAGTTAACTAAACTTTTTGAAATAATAAATTGTAATCCCATTTCAGCTATCCTGAACCCAAGACACCTGGGTGAAAAGCCTAAGAGTTTCACCTTTGATTATTCTTATTGGTCCCACAATGAGGTAAGCTGGGTTATCTTGCTGATAAAGGCTAATTTGTATGTACGTAATAATTTGACAATTTGGTGTGATTTGACAAAGAAAATGATTGAGCGGAGAAAAATTGGTCCGATTTATAAAAATCTGTGGCAGTGCTACAGATGTCAAATTAAATTAAACATGAATGCAATTATTACACTACCTACATACCACAACATCATATGCATGTAATCTCAGGAATGGCAGAGCAAAATTATTTCAAGTTGTAGCCAGAAAGTTGTAATTTCAAATTGTTTAGACCTAGCATACTTAAAAACTACAATAATTGTACAGTCCGACATGACATGTCTATACAGAAGTAAGGGGAACTGCACAATTAACAAAGGATACAAGTAGGATGGAGGAGTTTTAGACCCCCTTGTCCCCTCCCCCCACCCCCTGCACTATACCACGAGAAAAAGAAATTGACCAGCAAATTGTAACATGTAAATTGGCCGGTGCGATTGAACCTACTAAGCAGGGTGATAAATCATGTGACCCACATTAGCGGCAAACACGATACCGTAAAATTCTGAATATATGACCAGGCTTCTGTTTTTTCCAAGGAATTAATATTAGGGGCTTACATGAAGTTTTGGGGAAGAGGCATATTATATTTATTATAAAAGGTCTAGTAGCTACATAAAATGAAGATCTGTCTACTTTTTTATTTCTTTTAGGATGACCCCCATTTTGCATCACAGAAAAAAGTTTATGCAGATATTGGTAAAGAAATGTTGGCGCATGCATTTGAGGGGTATGTAGAGCCATTATCAATGGTAATTAGAGTTATTTCCACAAGTTTTTGGCATCCAATGTTTCCATGTAAACTGGTTTTGCTTGTGGTATCCAAGTGGAACACTCTCCAACTCCTTTTGGTTTAACTGTAGTTGTTACTGGGCTGGGATAGTCATTAACAGGCATTCTTTATGTAAACAGGAATTTGCACAAAGCTTAGGTGGTGGGAGTTTATGGAGTAGTTGCCACTGTTTTTTCAAAGGTTTTAGATGACAAAATTCCATGGCAATCTGATCAACTAGCTTGAACGATTTGCACGGCGAAACGTTGCTGATCGTGGCTTTCGTCGCAAGCGCTGTTGCAAACACGTGAAGATTTCCCATCTTGTGGATCCATTTCAACTCCAAGATGTGCTTTTAAAAGATCGGCTAGAAGACTGCTGGCAACTTAAACAAAATGTTTTTCTTAAACAAATTTTCTGTGGAAATGTACTTGTTTTTCTTCCCGAAATCACCGACTGCTATTTTAAAATAAATGTTACAAATGCGGCATGTATCTGAAGGTTTCGCTGTTAGCTTCACTGCATATTTTCCGCTTTTATTGAAATTCAATTTGCAAATAGCTGATGCCGCTACTGTACTGTATTTTCATGCCTATCCTTACCCGAAAGACTTCGCAACTTTACTTTATTGCGCAACTGTACTTTGTTTCAAAATGGTACAGAAACTGTACTGTAACAAGGACTATCATGTTTCCTTCAATTCGACATGTTTATTTCTGGGGAGTATATTTTTTAGTTGATTCAATTAGTTGAGGCGACAAAGTTTCGGCACGCCCCTCGAACACGAGACAGTGAGAAGCTGTTACAGTCTCCCTATTTTTCCCGCTGCCTCCCAACTCCGCTACCCTCCCCTCGGTAGTTTAGACACTCTCCCCAGATCGCGCTAGCTTTTATAAACCAAGATGGCGGCAGCTCCATTGAAGTGTACCAATCTTGAGAATCCCACGGAAAAATAGGGGAACTGTGAACAGTCTGGCGCCTCCAGCATTGTCGCCGTTAACACACTTTTAATTAATACTACCTTTTTCAGATTCAGGGTGCCAATAATATTGTAATATGTTAATTAGTAATTAGCCTATATATAATGTGTGCACATTGTAGGGATTGATTAATGTTGGTTCCTCATTTTCAGATACAACATCTGTATCTTTGCATATGGCCAAACAGGGTCTGGAAAGTCATATACCATGATGGGGAAACAGGAGGCTGACCAGAAAGGAATTATACCTCAGGTGAGGAACGATAAGGGCTGTATCCTGCGGATGGCATGAACATGTATGAAATAAATAATTATTATAAAACCTACTGACTGGTGTGCTTGTACAAATTATACGCTGTATAGAGTGGGAGGGGGGGGGGGGGGTGGGTGACAAGGGGGTCTAAAACTCTTCCTTCCTACTTGTATCCTTTATTACTTCTGCACTTCCCCTTACTTCTGTATAGACATGTTATGTTTACCTGTACAATTATTCAGTAGTTTTTTAGTATGCTGGACCTGAACAATTTGAAATTACAACTGTCTGGCTCCAACTTGAAATAATTGCTCTGCCATTCCCAAGAGTACATGCGTATGATGTTGTGGTATGTAGGTAGTGTAATAATTGCATTCATGTTAATTTATTTCTATAGCTTTGTGAAGAGCTGTTTGAAAGGATTGATGGAACCAGCAGTGAGGAGATGACATTATCAGCTGAGGCAAGTGACTGATCACATAAAGGTTCCATAATCTCAGTTATATTAATGTAAAGGTGCATAGAATTGAAAGATTCCATAAATACATTATTTGCTTGCAAATAAAATTTTGTGCGGCAATTGAAACTATTTGAATTCCTCCATAATATTGATCAAGATTGGGAGCATGGAATCAAGGGTATCGTTTTGAAATTTGAATCCAAGATGGTGTTTACTACTAATGTCGTAATTACCGAGTGTCATATAATGGCTGTCGCGTTCTTGATCTCATTGACACACAACCTTTTCATTGACCTCATTCCTGCCTCTTTTTTGTACTTAGGTAAATGGTGTGTTAGCAGTTTATTGCCCTCACCTTTGTAGGCAATACATATTTAACGAAAGTTTATATTCTTATTTATATTGGATATTTGGAAATTAATAAAGCGGCTATGTGAAATTTCTCCATTATGTAGTTTGCATGTATTGCCTTTACGAACAGAGCACAGCACCTATTGCACTCTGATTAGGCGTGCCTTTCTGTGGGGGAAATTGAAGCATAAAAATATAAATTAAAATATATGATTATGTTTTTGTTCGCAAAGTAGTATTATACAGATCTATAGAATTTTAATTAATTCATTTCCCTAGACAATGGCAATTCCACAACTGCATTTCTCAAATCAAGTTTCTGTGACCTTGCGTTTGAGTTGAGTTTGAAATTTTCTCTGTGGCCTTACTTTTTGGCATCTGTCAATAAACCAGCTTTGAAGAACAGAGACAGACATTTGACCATACATGTAGATTTCTAGAATGCCTGCAAGTTTTTGGATAATTATTGGAAAGCCTTTTATATGAGTATTACATTTTCTCTGAATGCGAATAAATCTCGTTTTTAGTTGACACCTTTTACACAATCTTATAATAAACATTATAAGATTGTGTACTTAATCAGCAGTAAACCAGGAACCACACTTCGATATGGCTTTCATCTTGATTCAGTGTTTGTTGCTACATTTTCTTAAGGAGAACATTGTTTCAGATTTCAAGGAGGCATATTTTTCATGGACAGATGCTTGATGGGCGGTGACTGAGAGTAATGTAGAAGAGAGCAATGATTGTTTTCTGCTTTCAAACTTTGCTGTAGGTCAGCTATCTTGAGATCTACTGTGAAAGAGTGAGAGATTTACTGAGTCCAAGTGCCAAGAACAACTTAAGGGTCAGGTGAGGTCTGAAACATACACTGTACTCCAATTTTGGAATTATTCACTGTTTGTATCCTACTGTGATCTGATTGGCCAGTTTTAAGTGACCCCGGTAATAGTAGTGACACTGTAAATGCAGACAGAATCTAAGGGAAACAAGAATCTGCTCGTGGTGGTGACGTCTTTAAATCTAGATAATGCGTTGTTAAACATTAGTTACTGTAGCGAGAGTCTTCTGTGTAACAGTACATTTATTTTTCTTTTAGTTTGGAGAAAGTGGGGGTAGGTATTTTTTTTTAGGGGTGGGGGTGGGGGTGGAAAATGAAAAGTAATCTTTCACACTTTTGGGGCAGGGATACACAGCAATTGGTCAAATTGGCATTCTTGACAATGTTTGACCATC